>NW_027285099.1:17500-47500 GCF_040894005.1 Engystomops pustulosus
GCCAGTTGGCCTATCCGGCCTAGAGTCACTGTTCCCCGGCCACATTTGGCAGTAGGTCCCTGGGAGGAATAATGCCCATGGAAGTAGGAGCTACTACCTCCAAAGGGTGAAGACACTTGGCTCTAAGTGCCCGAGAGGTGTAATGCCCTTGGAAGTAAGAGCTCCTACTTCCAAAGGGGCAAGTCAGCGGGAGAAGCCAGTTGGCCTATCCGGCCAAGAGTCACTGTTCCCCGGCCACACTTGGCAGTAGGTCCCGGGGAGGAATAATGCCCATGGAAGTAAGAGCTCCTACTTCCAAAGGGGCAAGTCAGCGGGAGAAGCCAGTTGGCCTATCCGGCCAAGAGTCACTGTTCCCCGGCTACACTAGGCAGTAGGTCCCGGGGAGGAATAATGCCCATGGAAGTAGGAGCTACTACTTCCAAAGGGGCAAGTCAGCGGGAGAAGCCAGTTGGCCTATCCGGCCTAGAGTCACTGTTCCCCGGCCACATTTGGCAGTAGGTCCCTGGGAGGAATAATGCCCATGGAAGTAGGAGCTACTACCTCCAAAGGGTAAAGACACTTGGCTCTAAGTGCCCGAGAGGTGTAATGCCCTTGGAAGTAAGAGCTCCTACTTCCAAAGGGGCAAGTCAGCGGGAGAAGCCAGTTGGCCTATCCGGCCAAGAGTCACTGTTCCCCGGCCACACTTGGCAGTAGGTCCCGGGGAGGAATAATGCCCATGGAAGTAAGAGCTCCTACTTCCAAAGGGGCAAGTCAGCGGGAGAAGCCAGTTGGCCTATCCGGCCAAGAGTCACTGTTCCCCGGCTACACTAGGCAGTAGGTCCCGGGGAGGAATAATGCCCATGGAAGTAGGAGCTACTACTTCCAAAGGGGCAAGTCAGCGGGAGAAGCAAGTTGGCCTATCCGGCCAAGAGTCACTGTTCCCCGGCCACACTTGGCAGTAGGTCCCGGGGAGGAATAATGCCCATGGAAGTAGGAGCTACTACTTCCAAAGGGGCAAGTCAGCGGGAGAAGCCAGTTGGCCTATCCGGCCAAGAGTCACTGTTCCCCGGCTACACTAGGCAGTAGGTCCCGGGGAGGAATAATGCCCATGGAAGTAGGAGCTACTACTTCCAAAGGGGCAAGTCAGCGGGAGAAGCCAGTTGGCCTATCCGGCCAAGAGTCACTGTTCCCCGGCCACACTTGGCAGTAGGTCCCGGGGAGGAATAATGCCCATGGAAGTAGGAGCTACTACTTCCAAAGGGGCAAGTCAGCGGGAGAAGCCAGTTGGCCTATCCGGCCTAGAGTCACTGTTCCCCGGCCACATTTGGCAGTAGGTCCCGGGGAGGAATAATGCCCATGGAAGTAGGAGCTACTACCTCCAAAGGGTGAAGACACTTGGCTCTAAGTGCCCGAGAGGTATAATGCCCATGGAAGTAAGAGCTCCTACTTCCAAAGGGGCAAGTCAGCGGGAGAAGCCAGTTGGCCTATCCGGCCAAGAGTCACTGTTCCCCGGCCACACTTGGCAGTAGGTCCCGGGGAGGAATAATGCCCATGGAAGTAAGAGCTCCTACTTCCAAAGGGGCAAGTCAGCAGGAGAAGCCAGTTGGCCTATCCGGCCAAGAGTCACTGTTCCCCGGCCACACTAGGCAGTAGGTCCCGGGGAGGAATAATGCCCATGGAAGTAGGAGCTACTACTTCCAAAGGGGCAAGTCAGCGGGAGAAGCCAGTTGGCCTATCCGGCCAAGAGTCACTGTTCCCCGGCCACACTTGGCAGTAGGTCCCGGGGAGGAATAATGCCCATGGAAGTAGGAGCTACTACTTCCAAAGGGGCAAGTCAGCGGGAGAAGCCAGTTGGCCTACCCGGCCAAGTGTCACTGTCCCCCGGCCAGACTTGGCGGCAAGTCCCGGGGAGGAATAATGCCCATGGAAGTAGGAGCTCCTACTTCCAAAGGGGCAAGTCAGCGGGAGAAGCCACTTCGCCTACCCGGCCAAGTGTCACTGTCCCCCGGCCAGACTTGGCGGCAAGTCCCGGGGAGGAATAATGCCCATGGAAGTAGGAGCTCCTACTTCCAAAGGGGCAAGTCAGCGGGAGAAGCCACTTCGCCTACCCGGCCAAGTGTCACTGTCCCCCGGCCAGACTTGGCGGCAAGTCCCGGGGAGGAATAATGCCCATGGAAGTAGGAGCTCCTACTTCCAAAGGGGCAAGTCAGCGGGAGAAGCCACTTCGCCTACCCGGCCAAGTGTCACTGTCCCCCGGCCAGACTTGGCGGCAAGTCCCGGGGAGGAATAATGCCCATGGAAGTAGGAGCTCCTACTTCCAAAGGGGCAAGTCAGCGGGAGAAGCCAGTTGGCCTATCCGGCCTAGAGTCACTGTTCCCCGGCCACATTTGGCAGTAGGTCCCTGGGAGGAATAATGCCCATGGAAGTAGGAGCTACTACCTCCAAAGGGTGAAGACACTTGGCTCTAAGTGCCCGAGAGGTGTAATGCCCTTGGAAGTAAGAGCTCCTACTTCCAAAGGGGCAAGTCAGCGGGAGAAGCCAGTTGGCCTATCCGGCCAAGAGTCACTGTTCCCCGGCCACACTTGGCAGTAGGTCCCGGGGAGGAATAATGCCCATGGAAGTAAGAGCTCCTACTTCCAAAGGGGCAAGTCAGCGGGAGAAGCCAGTTGGCCTATCCGGCCAAGAGTCACTGTTCCCCGGCTACACTAGGCAGTAGGTCCCGGGGAGGAATAATGCCCATGGAAGTAGGAGCTACTACTTCCAAAGGGGCAAGTCAGCGGGAGAAGCCAGTTGGCCTATCCGGCCTAGAGTCACTGTTCCCCGGCCACATTTGGCAGTAGGTCCCTGGGAGGAATAATGCCCATGGAAGTAGGAGCTACTACCTCCAAAGGGTAAAGACACTTGGCTCTAAGTGCCCGAGAGGTGTAATGCCCTTGGAAGTAAGAGCTCCTACTTCCAAAGGGGCAAGTCAGCGGGAGAAGCCAGTTGGCCTATCCGGCCAAGAGTCACTGTTCCCCGGCCACACTTGGCAGTAGGTCCCGGGGAGGAATAATGCCCATGGAAGTAAGAGCTCCTACTTCCAAAGGGGCAAGTCAGCGGGAGAAGCCAGTTGGCCTATCCGGCCAAGAGTCACTGTTCCCCGGCTACACTAGGCAGTAGGTCCCGGGGAGGAATAATGCCCATGGAAGTAGGAGCTACTACTTCCAAAGGGGCAAGTCAGCGGGAGAAGCAAGTTGGCCTATCCGGCCAAGAGTCACTGTTCCCCGGCCACACTTGGCAGTAGGTCCCGGGGAGGAATAATGCCCATGGAAGTAGGAGCTACTACTTCCAAAGGGGCAAGTCAGCGGGAGAAGCCAGTTGGCCTATCCGGCCAAGAGTCACTGTTCCCCGGCTACACTAGGCAGTAGGTCCCGGGGAGGAATAATGCCCATGGAAGTAGGAGCTACTACTTCCAAAGGGGCAAGTCAGCGGGAGAAGCCAGTTGGCCTATCCGGCCAAGAGTCACTGTTCCCCGGCCACACTTGGCAGTAGGTCCCGGGGAGGAATAATGCCCATGGAAGTAGGAGCTACTACTTCCAAAGGGGCAAGTCAGCGGGAGAAGCCAGTTGGCCTATCCGGCCTAGAGTCACTGTTCCCCGGCCACATTTGGCAGTAGGTCCCGGGGAGGAATAATGCCCATGGAAGTAGGAGCTACTACCTCCAAAGGGTGAAGACACTTGGCTCTAAGTGCCCGAGAGGTATAATGCCCATGGAAGTAAGAGCTCCTACTTCCAAAGGGGCAAGTCAGCGGGAGAAGCCAGTTGGCCTATCCGGCCAAGAGTCACTGTTCCCCGGCCACACTTGGCAGTAGGTCCCGGGGAGGAATAATGCCCATGGAAGTAAGAGCTCCTACTTCCAAAGGGGCAAGTCAGCAGGAGAAGCCAGTTGGCCTATCCGGCCAAGAGTCACTGTTCCCCGGCCACACTAGGCAGTAGGTCCCGGGGAGGAATAATGCCCATGGAAGTAGGAGCTACTACTTCCAAAGGGGCAAGTCAGCGGGAGAAGCCAGTTGGCCTATCCGGCCAAGAGTCACTGTTCCCCGGCCACACTTGGCAGTAGGTCCCGGGGAGGAATAATGCCCATGGAAGTAGGAGCTACTACTTCCAAAGGGGCAAGTCAGCGGGAGAAGCCAGTTGGCCTACCCGGCCAAGTGTCACTGTCCCCCGGCCAGACTTGGCGGCAAGTCCCGGGGAGGAATAATGCCCATGGAAGTAGGAGCTCCTACTTCCAAAGGGGCAAGTCAGCGGGAGAAGCCACTTCGCCTACCCGGCCAAGTGTCACTGTCCCCCGGCCAGACTTGGCGGCAAGTCCCGGGGAGGAATAATGCCCATGGAAGTAGGAGCTCCTACTTCCAAAGGGGCAAGTCAGCGGGAGAAGCCACTTCGCCTACCCGGCCAAGTGTCACTGTCCCCCGGCCAGACTTGGCGGCAAGTCCCGGGGAGGAATAATGCCCATGGAAGTAGGAGCTCCTACTTCCAAAGGGGCAAGTCAGCGGGAGAAGCCACTTCGCCTACCCGGCCAAGTGTCACTGTCCCCCGGCCAGACTTGGCGGCAAGTCCCGGGGAGGAATAATGCCCATGGAAGTAGGAGCTCCTACTTCCAAAGGGGCAAGTCAGCGGGAGAAGCCAGTTGGCCTATCCGGCCTAGAGTCACTGTTCCCCGGCCACATTTGGCAGTAGGTCCCTGGGAGGAATAATGCCCATGGAAGTAGGAGCTACTACCTCCAAAGGGTGAAGACACTTGGCTCTAAGTGCCCGAGAGGTGTAATGCCCTTGGAAGTAAGAGCTCCTACTTCCAAAGGGGCAAGTCAGCGGGAGAAGCCAGTTGGCCTATCCGGCCAAGAGTCACTGTTCCCCGGCCACACTTGGCAGTAGGTCCCGGGGAGGAATAATGCCCATGGAAGTAAGAGCTCCTACTTCCAAAGGGGCAAGTCAGCGGGAGAAGCCAGTTGGCCTATCCGGCCAAGAGTCACTGTTCCCCGGCTACACTAGGCAGTAGGTCCCGGGGAGGAATAATGCCCATGGAAGTAGGAGCTACTACTTCCAAAGGGGCAAGTCAGCGGGAGAAGCCAGTTGGCCTATCCGGCCTAGAGTCACTGTTCCCCGGCCACATTTGGCAGTAGGTCCCTGGGAGGAATAATGCCCATGGAAGTAGGAGCTACTACCTCCAAAGGGTAAAGACACTTGGCTCTAAGTGCCCGAGAGGTGTAATGCCCTTGGAAGTAAGAGCTCCTACTTCCAAAGGGGCAAGTCAGCGGGAGAAGCCAGTTGGCCTATCCGGCCAAGAGTCACTGTTCCCCGGCCACACTTGGCAGTAGGTCCCGGGGAGGAATAATGCCCATGGAAGTAAGAGCTCCTACTTCCAAAGGGGCAAGTCAGCGGGAGAAGCCAGTTGGCCTATCCGGCCAAGAGTCACTGTTCCCCGGCTACACTAGGCAGTAGGTCCCGGGGAGGAATAATGCCCATGGAAGTAGGAGCTACTACTTCCAAAGGGGCAAGTCAGCGGGAGAAGCAAGTTGGCCTATCCGGCCAAGAGTCACTGTTCCCCGGCCACACTTGGCAGTAGGTCCCGGGGAGGAATAATGCCCATGGAAGTAGGAGCTACTACTTCCAAAGGGGCAAGTCAGCGGGAGAAGCCAGTTGGCCTATCCGGCCAAGAGTCACTGTTCCCCGGCTACACTAGGCAGTAGGTCCCGGGGAGGAATAATGCCCATGGAAGTAGGAGCTACTACTTCCAAAGGGGCAAGTCAGCGGGAGAAGCCAGTTGGCCTATCCGGCCAAGAGTCACTGTTCCCCGGCCACACTTGGCAGTAGGTCCCGGGGAGGAATAATGCCCATGGAAGTAGGAGCTACTACTTCCAAAGGGGCAAGTCAGCGGGAGAAGCCAGTTGGCCTATCCGGCCTAGAGTCACTGTTCCCCGGCCACATTTGGCAGTAGGTCCCGGGGAGGAATAATGCCCATGGAAGTAGGAGCTACTACCTCCAAAGGGTGAAGACACTTGGCTCTAAGTGCCCGAGAGGTATAATGCCCATGGAAGTAAGAGCTCCTACTTCCAAAGGGGCAAGTCAGCGGGAGAAGCCAGTTGGCCTATCCGGCCAAGAGTCACTGTTCCCCGGCCACACTTGGCAGTAGGTCCCGGGGAGGAATAATGCCCATGGAAGTAAGAGCTCCTACTTCCAAAGGGGCAAGTCAGCAGGAGAAGCCAGTTGGCCTATCCGGCCAAGAGTCACTGTTCCCCGGCCACACTAGGCAGTAGGTCCCGGGGAGGAATAATGCCCATGGAAGTAGGAGCTACTACTTCCAAAGGGGCAAGTCAGCGGGAGAAGCCAGTTGGCCTATCCGGCCAAGAGTCACTGTTCCCCGGCCACACTTGGCAGTAGGTCCCGGGGAGGAATAATGCCCATGGAAGTAGGAGCTACTACTTCCAAAGGGGCAAGTCAGCGGGAGAAGCCAGTTGGCCTACCCGGCCAAGTGTCACTGTCCCCCGGCCAGACTTGGCGGCAAGTCCCGGGGAGGAATAATGCCCATGGAAGTAGGAGCTCCTACTTCCAAAGGGGCAAGTCAGCGGGAGAAGCCACTTCGCCTACCCGGCCAAGTGTCACTGTCCCCCGGCCAGACTTGGCGGCAAGTCCCGGGGAGGAATAATGCCCATGGAAGTAGGAGCTCCTACTTCCAAAGGGGCAAGTCAGCGGGAGAAGCCACTTCGCCTACCCGGCCAAGTGTCACTGTCCCCCGGCCAGACTTGGCGGCAAGTCCCGGGGAGGAATAATGCCCATGGAAGTAGGAGCTCCTACTTCCAAAGGGGCAAGTCAGCGGGAGAAGCCACTTCGCCTACCCGGCCAAGTGTCACTGTCCCCCGGCCAGACTTGGCGGCAAGTCCCGGGGAGGAATAATGCCCATGGAAGTAGGAGCTCCTACTTCCAAAGGGGCAAGTCAGCGGGAGAAGCCAGTTGGCCTATCCGGCCTAGAGTCACTGTTCCCCGGCCACATTTGGCAGTAGGTCCCTGGGAGGAATAATGCCCATGGAAGTAGGAGCTACTACCTCCAAAGGGTGAAGACACTTGGCTCTAAGTGCCCGAGAGGTGTAATGCCCTTGGAAGTAAGAGCTCCTACTTCCAAAGGGGCAAGTCAGCGGGAGAAGCCAGTTGGCCTATCCGGCCAAGAGTCACTGTTCCCCGGCCACACTTGGCAGTAGGTCCCGGGGAGGAATAATGCCCATGGAAGTAAGAGCTCCTACTTCCAAAGGGGCAAGTCAGCGGGAGAAGCCAGTTGGCCTATCCGGCCAAGAGTCACTGTTCCCCGGCTACACTAGGCAGTAGGTCCCGGGGAGGAATAATGCCCATGGAAGTAGGAGCTACTACTTCCAAAGGGGCAAGTCAGCGGGAGAAGCCAGTTGGCCTATCCGGCCTAGAGTCACTGTTCCCCGGCCACATTTGGCAGTAGGTCCCTGGGAGGAATAATGCCCATGGAAGTAGGAGCTACTACCTCCAAAGGGTAAAGACACTTGGCTCTAAGTGCCCGAGAGGTGTAATGCCCTTGGAAGTAAGAGCTCCTACTTCCAAAGGGGCAAGTCAGCGGGAGAAGCCAGTTGGCCTATCCGGCCAAGAGTCACTGTTCCCCGGCCACACTTGGCAGTAGGTCCCGGGGAGGAATAATGCCCATGGAAGTAAGAGCTCCTACTTCCAAAGGGGCAAGTCAGCGGGAGAAGCCAGTTGGCCTATCCGGCCAAGAGTCACTGTTCCCCGGCTACACTAGGCAGTAGGTCCCGGGGAGGAATAATGCCCATGGAAGTAGGAGCTACTACTTCCAAAGGGGCAAGTCAGCGGGAGAAGCAAGTTGGCCTATCCGGCCAAGAGTCACTGTTCCCCGGCCACACTTGGCAGTAGGTCCCGGGGAGGAATAATGCCCATGGAAGTAGGAGCTACTACTTCCAAAGGGGCAAGTCAGCGGGAGAAGCCAGTTGGCCTATCCGGCCAAGAGTCACTGTTCCCCGGCTACACTAGGCAGTAGGTCCCGGGGAGGAATAATGCCCATGGAAGTAGGAGCTACTACTTCCAAAGGGGCAAGTCAGCGGGAGAAGCCAGTTGGCCTATCCGGCCAAGAGTCACTGTTCCCCGGCCACACTTGGCAGTAGGTCCCGGGGAGGAATAATGCCCATGGAAGTAGGAGCTACTACTTCCAAAGGGGCAAGTCAGCGGGAGAAGCCAGTTGGCCTATCCGGCCTAGAGTCACTGTTCCCCGGCCACATTTGGCAGTAGGTCCCGGGGAGGAATAATGCCCATGGAAGTAGGAGCTACTACCTCCAAAGGGTGAAGACACTTGGCTCTAAGTGCCCGAGAGGTATAATGCCCATGGAAGTAAGAGCTCCTACTTCCAAAGGGGCAAGTCAGCGGGAGAAGCCAGTTGGCCTATCCGGCCAAGAGTCACTGTTCCCCGGCCACACTTGGCAGTAGGTCCCGGGGAGGAATAATGCCCATGGAAGTAAGAGCTCCTACTTCCAAAGGGGCAAGTCAGCAGGAGAAGCCAGTTGGCCTATCCGGCCAAGAGTCACTGTTCCCCGGCCACACTAGGCAGTAGGTCCCGGGGAGGAATAATGCCCATGGAAGTAGGAGCTACTACTTCCAAAGGGGCAAGTCAGCGGGAGAAGCCAGTTGGCCTATCCGGCCAAGAGTCACTGTTCCCCGGCCACACTTGGCAGTAGGTCCCGGGGAGGAATAATGCCCATGGAAGTAGGAGCTACTACTTCCAAAGGGGCAAGTCAGCGGGAGAAGCCAGTTGGCCTACCCGGCCAAGTGTCACTGTCCCCCGGCCAGACTTGGCGGCAAGTCCCGGGGAGGAATAATGCCCATGGAAGTAGGAGCTCCTACTTCCAAAGGGGCAAGTCAGCGGGAGAAGCCACTTCGCCTACCCGGCCAAGTGTCACTGTCCCCCGGCCAGACTTGGCGGCAAGTCCCGGGGAGGAATAATGCCCATGGAAGTAGGAGCTCCTACTTCCAAAGGGGCAAGTCAGCGGGAGAAGCCACTTCGCCTACCCGGCCAAGTGTCACTGTCCCCCGGCCAGACTTGGCGGCAAGTCCCGGGGAGGAATAATGCCCATGGAAGTAGGAGCTCCTACTTCCAAAGGGGCAAGTCAGCGGGAGAAGCCACTTCGCCTACCCGGCCAAGTGTCACTGTCCCCCGGCCAGACTTGGCGGCAAGTCCCGGGGAGGAATAATGCCCATGGAAGTAGGAGCTCCTACTTCCAAAGGGGCAAGTCAGCGGGAGAAGCCACTTCGCCTACCCGGCCAAGTGTCACTGTCCCCCGGCCAGACTTGGCGGCAAGTCCCGGGGAGGAATAATGCCCATGGAAGTAGGAGCTCCTACTTCCAAAGGGGCAAGTCAGCGGGAGAAGCCAGTTGGCCTATCCGGCCTAGAGTCACTGTTCCCCGGCCACATTTGGCAGTAGGTCCCTGGGAGGAATAATGCCCATGGAAGTAGGAGCTACTACCTCCAAAGGGTGAAGACACTTGGCTCTAAGTGCCCGAGAGGTGTAATGCCCTTGGAAGTAAGAGCTCCTACTTCCAAAGGGGCAAGTCAGCGGGAGAAGCCAGTTGGCCTATCCGGCCAAGAGTCACTGTTCCCCGGCCACACTTGGCAGTAGGTCCCGGGGAGGAATAATGCCCATGGAAGTAAGAGCTCCTACTTCCAAAGGGGCAAGTCAGCGGGAGAAGCCAGTTGGCCTATCCGGCCAAGAGTCACTGTTCCCCGGCTACACTAGGCAGTAGGTCCCGGGGAGGAATAATGCCCATGGAAGTAGGAGCTACTACTTCCAAAGGGGCAAGTCAGCGGGAGAAGCCACTTGGCCTATCCGGCAAAGGGTCACTGTTCCCCGGCCACACTTGGCAGTAGGTCCCGGGGAGGAATAATGCCCATGGAAGTAGGAGCTACTACCTTCAAAGGGTGAAGACACTTGGCTCTAAGTCCCCGAGAGGTATAATGCCCATGGAAGTAAGAGCTACTACTTCCAAAGGGGCAGGTCAGCGGGAGAAGCCACTTGGCCTACCCGGCCAAGGGTCACTGTTCCCCGGCCACACTTGGCAGTAGGTCCCGGGGAGGAATAATGCCCATGGAAGTAGGAGGTACTACTTCCAAAGGGGCAAGTCAGCGGGAGCAGCCAGTTGGCCTACCCGGCCAAGGGTCACTGTTCCCCGGCCACACTTGGCAGTAGGTCCCGGGGAGGAATAATGCCCATGGAAGTAGGAGCTACTACCTTCAAAGGGTGAAGACACTTGGCTCTAAGTCCCCGAGAGGTATAATGCCCATGGAAGTAAGAGCTACTACTTCCAAAGGGGCAGGTCAGCGGGAGAAGCCACTTGGCCTATCCGGCCAAGGGTCACTGTTCCCCGGCCACACTTGGCAGTAGGTCCCGGGGAGGAATAATGCCCATGGAAGTAGGAGCTACTACTTCCAAAGGGGCAAGTCAGCGGGAGAAGCCACTCGGCCTATCCGGCCACATGTCACTGTCCCCCGGCCACACTTGGCTGTAGGTCCCGATGAGGAATAATGCCCATGGAAGTAGGAGCCTCTACTTCCAAAGGGTCAAGTCAGCGGGAGAAGCCACTCGGCCTATCCGGCCAAGGGTCACTGTTCCCCGGCCGCACTTGGCAGTAGGTCCCGGGGAGGAATAATGCCCATGGAAGTAGGAGCTACTACTTCCAAAGGGGCAAGTCAGCGGGAGAAGCCACTTGGCCTATCCGGCCAAGGGTCACTGTTCCCCGGCTACACTTGGCAGTAGGTCCCGGGGAGGAATAATGCCCATGGAAGTAGGAGCTACTACCTTCAAAGGGTGAAGACACTTGGCTCTAAGTCCCCGAGAGGTATAATGCCCATGGAAGTAAGAGCTATATCTTCCAAAGGGGCAAGTCAGCGGGAGAAGCCACTTGGCCTATCCGGCCAAGGGTCACTGTTCCCCGGCCACACTTGGCAGTAGGTCCCGGGGAGGAATAATGCCCATGGAAGTAGGAGCTACTACTTCCAAAGGGGCAAGTCAGCGGGAGAAGCGACTTGGCCTATCCGGCCAAGGGTCACTGTTCCCCGGCCACACTTGGCAGTAGGTCCCGGGGAGGAATAATGCCCATGGAAGTAGGAGCTACTACTTCCAAAGGGGCAAGTCAGCGGGAGAAGCCACTTGGCCTATCCGGCCAAGAGTCACTGTTCCCCGGCCACACTTGGCAGTAGGTCCCGGGGAGGAATAATGCCCATGGAAGTAGGAGCTCCTACTTCCAAAGGGGCAAGTCAGCGGGAGCAGCCAGTTGGCCTATCCGGCCAAGGGTCACTGTTCCCCGGCCACACTTGGCAGTAGGTCCCGGGGAGGAATAATGCCCATGGAAGTAGGAGCTACTACTTCCAAAGGGGCAGGTCAGCGGGAGAAGCCACTTGGCCTATCCGGCCAAGGGTCACTGTTCCCCGGCCACACTTGGCAGTAGGTCCCGGGGAGGAATAATGCCCATGGAAGTAGGAGCCTCTACTTCCAAAGGGGCAAGTCAGCGGGAGAAGCCACTTGGTCTACCCGGCCAAGGGTCCCTGTTCCCCGGCCACACTTGGCAGTAGGTCCCGGGGAGGAATAATGCCCATGGAAGTAGGAGCCTCTACTTCCAAAGGGGCAAGTCAGCGGGAGAAGCCACTTGGTCTACCCGGCCAAGGGTCCCTGTTCCCCGGCCACACTTGGCAGTAGGTCCCGGGGAGGAATAATGCCCATGGAAGTAGGAGCTACTACTTCCAAAGGGGCAAGTCAGCGGGAGAAGCCACTTGGCCTATACGGCCAAGAGTCACTGTTCCCCGGCCACACTTGGCTGTAGGTCCCGGGGAGGAATAATGCCCATGGAAGTAGGAGCTACTACTTCCAAAGGGGCAAGTCAGCGGGAGAAGCCACTTGGCCTATCCGGCCAAGGGTCACTGTTCCCCGGCCACACTTGTCAGTAGATCCCGGGGAGGAATAATGCCCATGGAAGTAGGAGCTACTACCTCCAAAGGGTGAAGACACTTGGCTCTAAGTGCCCGAGAGGTATAATGCCCATGGAAGTAAGAGCTCCTACTTCCAAAGGGGCAAGTCAGCGGGAGCAGCCAGTTGGCCTATCCGGCCAAGGGTCACTGTTCCCCGGCCACACTTGGCAGTAGGTCCCGGGGAGGAATAATGCCCATGGAAGTAGGAGCTACTACTTCCAAAGGGGCAAGTCAGCGGGAGAAGCCACTTGGCCTACCCGGCCAAGGGTCACTGTTCCCCGGCCACACTTGGCAGTAGGTCCCGGGGAGGAATAATGCCCATGGAAGTAGGAGCTACTACCTTCAAAGGGTGAAGACACTTGGCTCTAAGTCCCCGAGAGGTATAATGCCCATGGAAGTAAGAGCTACTACTTCCAAAGGGGCAAGTCAGCGGGAGAAGCCACTTGGCCTATTCGGCCAAGGGTCACTGTTCCCCGGCCACACTTGGCAGTAGGTCCCGGGGAGGAATAATGCCCATGGAAGTAGGAGGTACTACTTCCAAAGGGGCAAGTCAGCGGGAGAAGCCACTTGGCCTACCCGGCCAAGGGTCACTGTTCCCCGGCCACACTTGGCAGTAGGTCCCGGGGAGGAATAATGCCCATGGAAGTAGGAGCTACTACCTTCAAAGGGTGAAGACACTTGGCTCTAAGTCCCCGAGAGGTATAATGCCCATGGAAGTAAGAGCTACTACTTCCAAAGGGGCAAGTCAGCGGGAGAAGCCACTTGGCCTATCCGGCCAAGGGTCACTGTTCCCCGGCCACACTTGGCAGTAGGTCCCGGGGAGGAATAATGCCCATGGAAGTAGGAGCCTCTACTTCCAAAGGGTCAAGTCAGCGGGAGAAGCCACTTGGCCTATCCGGCCAAGAGTCACTGTTCCCCGGCCACACTTGGCTGTAGGTCCTGGGGAGGAATAATGCCCATGGAAGTAGGAGCTACTACTTCCAAAGGGGCAAGTCAGCGGGAGAAGCCAGTTGGCCTATCCGGCCAAGGGTCACTGTTCCCCGGCCACACTTGGCAGTAGGTCCCGGGGAGGAATAATGCCCATGGAAGTAGGAGCTACTACTTCCAAAGGGGCAAGTCAGCGGGAGAAGCCACTTGGCCTATCCGGCCAAGAGTCACTGTCCCCCGGCCAGACTTGGCGGCAAGTCCCGGGGAGGAATAATGCCCATGGAAGTAAGAGCCTAGCGGGAGCAGCCGCACAGGCTTCCCGGGAATGTGTCACTGTCCCCCCAGGCAAGACTTGGCGGCAAGTCCCGGGGAGGAATAGTGCTCATGGAAGTAGGAGCTCAGCGGGAGAAGCCGCTAAGGCTTACCCGGGAATGTGTCACTGTTCTCGGCCACGCTTGGTCGTAGGTCCCGGTGAGGAACATGCCCATGGAAGTCGGAGCTCCAAACTCCAAATTGACCTCAGCTGGAGCACTTGCTGAGGCTGCCCGGGCATGGGTGACTGTTCCCCGGGCTCACTTGGTCGTAGGTCCCGGTGTGGAACGTGCCCATGGAAGTTGAAGGGAAGAGAACCGCGAAAGGGAGTTTTTGCGCTAAGCCGCGGCCGAGGAGGGCGCACCGATCCCGGCTTGATTCCTGCCATTCCCGGTCCCCAAACCGGACTCGGCATGGTGGTTGGATCCGTGACCCTGGAACCCTGGGCGGGGAGCCTAGGGGCGAGAGGGGCCCCATGGAGCTCGGGCAGACTAGAAGTACCCTCGTCTGCCCGCTGGAGGGCGCCCTTCCCGGAGCGGAGGGGACCCCCTTGGCCACCAAGTGCAAGCCGAGTTTGGAGCTCGAAACCCGGCCAGGCTTGGTCGGAGGTCCCGGTGAGGAACATGGCCATGGAAGTCGGAGCTCAGCGGGAGCAGCCACTCAGGCTACCCGGGAATGTGTCACTGTCCCCCGGCCAGACTTGGCGGCAAGTCCCGGGGAGGAACAGTGCCCATGGAAGTAAGAGCTCAGCGGGAGCAGCCACTCAGGCTACCCGGGAATGTGTCACTGTCCCCCGGCCAAGACTTGGCGGCAAGTCCCGGGGAGGAATAGTGCCCATGGAAGTAGCTCAGCGGGAGCAGCCACTCAGGCTAACCGGGAATGTGTCACTGTCCCCCGGCCAGACTTGGCGGCAAGTCCCGGGGAGGAATAGTGCCCATGGAAGTAGCTCAGCGGGAGCAGCTGCTGAGGCTACCCGTGAATGTGTCACTGTCCCTCGGCCACACTTGGTCGTTGGGTTTCTGATGAGGAACATGCCCATGGAAGTAAGAGTTCAGCGGGAGAAGCCGCTCAGGCTTACCCGGGAATGTGTCACTGTTCTCGGCCACGCTTGGTCGTAGGTCCCGGTGAGGAACATGCCCATGGAAGTCGGAGCTCCAAACTCCAAATTGCCCTCAGCGGGAGCACTTGCTGAGGCTGCCCGGGCATGGGTGACTGTTCCCCGGGCTCACTTGGTCGTAGGTCCCGGTGTGGAACGTGCCCATGGAAGTTGAAGGGAAGAGAACCGCGAAAGGGAGTTTTTGCGCTAAGCCGCGGCCGAGGAGGGCGCACCGATCCCGGCTTGATTCCTGCCATTCCCGGTCCCCAAACCGGACTCGGCATGGTGGTTGGATCCGTGACCCTGGAACCCTGGGCGGGGAGCCTAGGGGCGAGAGGGGCCCCATGGAGCTCGGGCAGACTAGAAGTACCCTCGTCTGCCCGCTGGAGGGCGCCCTTCCCGGAGCGGAGGGGACCCCCTTGGCCACCAAGTGCAAGCCGAGTTTGGAGCTCGAAACCCGGCCAGGCTTGGTCGGAGGTCCCGGTGAGGAACATGGCCATGGAAGTCGGAGCTCAGCGGGAGCAGCCACTCAGGCTACCCGGGAATGTGTCACTGTCCCCCGGCCAGACTTGGCGGCAAGTCCCGGGGAGGAACAGTGCCCATGGAAGTAAGAGCTCAGCGGGAGCAGCCACTCAGGCTACCCGGGAATGTGTCACTGTCCCCCGGCCAAGACTTGGCGGCAAGTCCCGGGGAGGAATAGTGCCCATGGAAGTAGCTCAGCGGGAGCAGCCACTCAGGCTAACCGGGAATGTGTCACTGTCCCCCGGCCAGACTTGGCGGCAAGTCCCGGGGAGGAATAGTGCCCATGGAAGTAGCTCAGCGGGAGCAGCTGCTGAGGCTACCCGTGAATGTGTCACTGTCCCTCGGCCACACTTGGTCGTTGGGTTTCTGATGAGGAACATGCCCATGGAAGTAAGAGTTCAGCGGGAGAAGCCGCTCAGGCTTACCCGGGAATGTGTCACTGTTCTCGGCCACGCTTGGTCGTAGGTCCCGGTGAGGAACATGCCCATGGAAGTCGGAGCTCCAAACTCCAAATTGCCCTCAGCGGGAGCACTTGCTGAGGCTGCCCGGGCATGGGTGACTGTTCCCCGGGCTCACTTGGTCGTAGGTCCCGGTGTGGAACGTGCCCATGGAAGTTGAAGGGAAGAGAACCGCGAAAGGGAGTTTTTGCGCTAAGCCGCGGCCGAGGAGGGCGCACCGATCCCGGCTTGATTCCTGCCATTCCCGGTCCCCAAACCGGACTCGGCATGGTGGTTGGATCCGTGACCCTGGAACCCTGGGCGGGGAGCCTAGGGGCGAGAGGGGCCCCATGGAGCTCGGGCAGACTAGAAGTACCCTCGTCTGCCCGCTGGAGGGCGCCCTTCCCGGAGCGGAGGGGACCCCCTTGGCCACCAAGTGCAAGCCGAGTTTGGAGCTCGAAACCCGGCCAGGCTTGGTCGGAGGTCCCGGTGAGGAACATGGCCATGGAAGTCGGAGCTCAGCGGGAGCAGCCACTCAGGCTACCCGGGAATGTGTCACTGTCCCCTGGCCAAGACTTGGCGGCAAGTCCCGGGGAGGAATAGTGCTCATGGAAGTACCTCAGCGGGAGCAGCCACTCAGGCTACCCGGGAATGTGTCACTGTCCCCCGGCCAAGACTTGGCGGCAAGTCCCGGGGAGGAATAGTGCCCATGGAAGTAGCTCAGCGGGAGCAGCCACTCAGGCTACCCGGGAATGTGTCACTGTCCCCCGGCCAGACTTGGCGGCAGGTCCCGGGGAGGAATAGTGCTCATGGAAGTAGCTCAGCGGGAGCAGCCACTCAGGCTACCCGAGAATGTGTCACTGTCCCTCGGCCACCCTTGGTCGTTGGGTTCCTGATGAGGAACATGCCCATGGAACTAAAGAGTTCAGCGGGAGCATCCGCTCAGGCTACCCGGGAATGTGTCACTGTCCCCCGGCCAGACTTGGCGGCAGGTCCCGGGGAGGAATAGTGCCCATGGAAGTCGGAGCTCCAACCTCCAAGTTGACCTCAGCGGGAGCACTCGCTGAGGCTGCCCGGGCATGGGTGACTGTTCCCCGGCCACACTTGGTCGGAGGTCCCGGTGAGGAACATGCCCATGGAAGTTGGTGGGAAGAGAACCGCGAAAGGGAGTTTTGCGGCTGAGCCGCGGCCGAGGAGGTCTCACTAATTCCGGCATGATTCCTGCCAGGCCCGGTACCCTATATGGGACTCGGCTGGGTGGCTGTAGCCGGGACCCTGGAACCCTGGGCGGGGAGCCTAGGGGCGAGAGGGGCCCCATGGAGCTCGGGCAGACTAGAAGTACCCTCGTCTGCCCGCTGGAGGGCGCCCTTCCCGGAGCGGAGGGGACCCCCTTGGCCACCAAGTGCAAGCCGAGTTTGGAGCTCGAAACCCGGCCACACTTGGTAGTTGGTCCCGGTGAGGAACATGCCCATGGAAGTAAGAGCTCAGCGGGAGCAGCCACTCAGGCTACCCGGCAATGTGTCACTGTCCCCCGGCCAAGACTTGGCGGCAAGTCCCGGGGAGGAATAGTGCCCATGGAAGTAGCTCAGCGGGAGCAGCCACTCGGGCTACCCGGGAATGTGTCACTGTCCCCCGGCCAGACTTGGCGGCAGGTCCCGGGGAGGAATAGTGCCCATGGAAGTGGCTCAGCGGGAGCAGCCACTCAAGCTACCCGGGAATGTGTCACTGTCCCCCGGCCAAGACTTGGCGGCAAGTCCCGGGGAGGAATAATGCCCATGGAAGTGGCTCAGCGGGAGCAGCCACTCAGGCTACCCGGGAATGTGTCACTGTCCCCCGGCCAGACTTGGCGGCAGGTCCCGGGGAGGAATAGTGCTCATGGAAGTAGCTCAGCGGGAGCAGCCACTCAGGCTACCCGAGAATGTGTCACTGTCCCTCGGCCACCCTTGGTCGTTGGGTTCCTGATGAGGAACATGCCCATGGAACTAAAGAGTTCAGCGGGAGCATCCGCTCAGGCTACCCGGGAATGTGTCACTGTCCCCCGGCCAGACTTGGCGGCAGGTCCCGGGGAGGAATAGTGCCCATGGAAGTCGGAGCTCCAACCTCCAAGTTGACCTCAGCGGGAGCACTCGCTGAGGCTGCCCGGGCATGGGTGACTGTTCCCCGGCCACACTTGGTCGGAGGTCCCGGTGAGGAACATGCCCATGGAAGTTGGTGGGAAGAGAACCGCGAAAGGGAGTTTTGCGGCTGAGCCGCGGCCGAGGAGGTCTCACTAATTCCGGCATGATTCCTGCCAGGCCCGGTACCCTATATGGGACTCGGCTGGGTGGCTGTAGCCGGGACCCTGGAACCCTGGGCGGGGAGCCTAGGGGCGAGAGGGGCCCCATGGAGCTCGGGCAGACTAGAAGTACCCTCGTCTGCCCGCTGGAGGGCGCCCTTCCCGGAGCGGAGGGGACCCCCTTGGCCACCAAGTGCAAGCCGAGTTTGGAGCTCGAAACCCGGCCACACTTGGTAGTTGGTCCCGGTGAGGAACATGCCCATGGAAGTAAGAGCTCAGCGGGAGCAGCCACTCAGGCTACCCGGCAATGTGTCACTGTCCCCCGGCCAAGACTTGGCGGCAAGTCCCGGGGAGGAATAGTGCCCATGGAAGTAGCTCAGCGGGAGCAGCCACTCGGGCTACCCGGGAATGTGTCACTGTCCCCCGGCCAGACTTGGCGGCAGGTCCCGGGGAGGAATAGTGCCCATGGAAGTGGCTCAGCGGGAGCAGCCACTCAAGCTACCCGGGAATGTGTCACTGTCCCCCGGCCAAGACTTGGCGGCAAGTCCCGGGGAGGAATAATGCCCATGGAAGTGGCTCAGCGGGAGCAGCCACTCAGGCTACCCGGGAATGTGTCACTGTCCCCCGGCCAGACTTGGCGGCAGGTCCCGGGGAGGAATAGTGCTCATGGAAGTAGCTCAGCGGGAGCAGCCACTCAGGCTACCCGAGAATGTGTCACTGTCCCTCGGCCACCCTTGGTCGTTGGGTTCCTGATGAGGAACATGCCCATGGAACTAAAGAGTTCAGCGGGAGCATCCGCTCAGGCTACCCGGGAATGTGTCACTGTCCCCCGGCCAGACTTGGCGGCAGGTCCCGGGGAGGAATAGTGCCCATGGAAGTCGGAGCTCCAACCTCCAAGTTGACCTCAGCGGGAGCACTCGCTGAGGCTGCCCGGGCATGGGTGACTGTTCCCCGGCCACACTTGGTCGGAGGTCCCGGTGAGGAACATGCCCATGGAAGTTGGTGGGAAGAGAACCGCGAAAGGGAGTTTTGCGGCTGAGCCGCGGCCGAGGAGGTCTCACTAATTCCGGCATGATTCCTGCCAGGCCCGGTACCCTATATGGGACTCGGCTGGGTGGCTGTAGCCGGGACCCTGGAACCCTGGGCGGGGAGCCTAGGGGCGAGAGGGGCCCCATGGAGCTCGGGCAGACTAGAAGTACCCTCGTCTGCCCGCTGGAGGGCGCCCTTCCCGGAGCGGAGGGGACCCCCTTGGCCACCAAGTGCAAGCCGAGTTTGGAGCTCGAAACCCGGCCACACTTGGTAGTTGGTCCCGGTGAGGAACATGCCCATGGAAGTAAGAGCTCAGCGGGAGCAGCCACTCAGGCTACCCGGCAATGTGTCACTGTCCCCCGGCCAAGACTTGGCGGCAAGTCCCGGGGAGGAATAGTGCCCATGGAAGTAGCTCAGCGGGAGCAGCCACTCGGGCTACCCGGGAATGTGTCACTGTCCCCCGGCCAGACTTGGCGGCAGGTCCCGGGGAGGAATAGTGCCCATGGAAGTGGCTCAGCGGGAGCAGCCACTCAAGCTACCCGGGAATGTGTCACTGTCCCCCGGCCAAGACTTGGCGGCAAGTCCCGGGGAGGAATAATGCCCATGGAAGTGGCTCAGCGGGAGCAGCCACTCAGGCTACCCGGGAATGTGTCACTGTCCCTCGGCCACACTTTGCCGTAGGTCCCGGTGAGGAACATGCCCATGGAAGTCGGAGCTCCAACCGGGTGAAGCCGCCGAGAGCTAGCCGGGAATAGGGCGCCAAACCCGGCTACCGCCCTCCAGGCTTGCCCCGGTCGAAAGACCTACGTCCTCGCAGCAGCACCAAGCGAAAAATTCTCTAAGTGTGGGAGAACCGGGGACCCGACCGGTGGCACTCTGCCTCTCGCTGCCGCCCTCCTGGAAGCGTCCTCGGTCACTCGGAGTACGGCAGATTTCAGAGCTCCGGAATGGTGAAAAAGAACCGGAGAGAGGGCGAATCCGGCTTCTCTCTGCCGGGCGAGGACCACCGCAGGCGGCGGGGACGTCTGACAGGAGACGGCGCCGCGGCAGGCTTTCTAAGTGGCTGGGCTTTTTGTCCTCGGCGAAAGTCGAAAAAATTTTGCGGTCCGAGCTGCCCTGCTCCTGCCGGGGAAGGCTTACCGCCGGCGGCTGCCAACCCCTGGCTTGCCCGCCGGATCGCCTTCGAAGGCTGCTGAAAAAGAACCCCGAGACGGGCACCTCTCGGAAGAACCGCAGACCAAAACCGACCGGTCCGACTTTCAGTGCACCTTCGGCGGCAGAGAGAAGCAGCAAAAATACCGGTCAGAGAAGGGGAGTTTTGGTCGACTCTGCCAGGCTTTTGCACTAAGTCAGATCCGTAATGCCAGCGGGACTGAGTCGCTTTTGCGTGCCGTGGTCCTGGAGGCCTGCTCGGACAGGGCGGTCCTTCGGGTCCCGCGGGAAGGGGCATTTCATGTTCCTCTGCGGGAGGTGATCCATTTTCTGCGGGAAATGGCGAGCCCCTTCGGCTACAAGAGTGTGTAGGTCCCGCTCAACAGTCTACGTCCTTAACCATCGGGGACTTTGTAGATTGTGCCCGTAATCGCTCTCCGCAGAACAGAGCGGGAGGTCTCCGCGGCGGAGGCCGGAGAGGGCGCGAGGTGAGCGGCATGGTATGACTGGGTTCGTGCCGCTCACTGGTACCCGGAGCGTGGCGCCCTCCGGGTAAAAGGCTAGCCGGGGCGAGCAGGTGGGTTGACGGGCGCATAAGCCACGCCGTCCCCGCCATACAAGGTGCCGGTGGCCTGGCGAACCACCGGCGTAAGGCTAGCCAGGGCGGACCGCGGGGCAGAGGGCGCTTAAGCCACGCTCTCTCTCCATCCCACCAGTACAAACGGGGAAAAAAATTTCAAAGTGTGGGAGAACCGGGGACCCGACCGGTGGCACTCTGCCTCTCGCTGCCGCCCTCCTGGAAGCGTCCTCGGTCACTCGGAGTACGGCAGATTCCAGAGCTCCGGAAGGGTGAAAAAGAACCGGAGAGAGGGCGACTCTGGTTTCTCACTGCCGGGCGAGGACCACCGCAGGCGGCGGGGACGTCTGACAGGAGACGGCGCCGCGGCAGGCTTTCTAAGTGGCTGGGCTTTTTGTCCTCGGCGAAAGTCGAAAAAATTTTGCGGTCCGAGCTGCCCTGCTCCTGCCGGGGAAGGCTTACCGCCGGCGGCTGCCAACCCCTGGCTTGCCCGCCGGATCGCCTTCGAAGGCTGCTGAAAAAGAACCCCGAGACGGGCACCTCTCGGAAGAACCGCAGACCAAAACCGACCGGTCCGACTTTCAGTGCACCTTCGGCGGCAGAGAGAAGCAGCAAAAATACCGGTCAGAGATGGGGAGTTTTGGTCGACTCTGCCAGGCTTTTGCACTAAGTCAGATCCGTAATGCCAGCGGGACTGAGTCGCTTTTGCGTGCCGTGGTCCTGGAGGCCTGCTCGGACAGGGCGGTCCTTCGGGTCCCGCGGGAAGGGGCATTTCATGTTCCTCTGCGGGAGGTGATCCATTTTCTGCGGGAAATGGCGAGCCCCTTCGGCTACAAGAGTGTGTAGGTCCCGCTCAACAGTCTACGTCCTTAACCATCGGGGACTTTGTAGATTGTGCCCGTAATCGCTCTCCGCAGAACAGAGCGGGAGGTCTCCGCGGCGGAGGCCGGAGAGGGCGCGAGGTGAGCGGCATGGTATGACTGGGTTCGTGCCGCTCACTGGTACCCGGAGCGTGGCGCCCTCCGGGTAAAAGGCTAGCCGGGGCGAGCAGGTGGGTTGACGGGCGCATAAGCCACGCCGTCCCCGCCATACAAGGTGCCGGTGGCCTGGCGAACCACCGGCGTAAGGCTAGCCAGGGCGGACCGCGGGGCAGAGGGCGCTTAAGCCACGCTCTCTCTCCATCCCACCAGTACAAACGGGGAAAAAATTTCAAAGTGTGGGAGAACCGGGGACCCGACCGGTGGCACTCTGCCTCTCGCTGCCGCCCTCCTGGAAGCGTCCTCGGTCACTCGGAGTACGGCAGATTCCAGAGCTCCGGAATGGTGAAAAAGAACCGGAGAGAGGGCGACTCTGGTTTCTCACTGCCGGGCGAGGACCACCGCAGGCGGCGGGGACGTCTGACAGGAGACGGCGCCGCGGCAGGCTTTCTAAGTGGCTGGGCTTTTTGTCCTCGGCGAAAGTCGAAAAAATTTTGCGGTCCGAGCTGCCCTGCTCCTGCCGGGGAAGGCTTACCGCCGGCGGCTGCCAACCCCTGGCTTGCCCGCCGGATCGCCTTCGAAGGCTGCTGAAAAAGAACCCCGAGACGGGCACCTCTCGGAAGAACCGCAGACCAAAACCGACCGGTCCGACTTTCAGTGCACCTTCGGCGGCAGAGAGAAGCAGCAAAAATACCGGTCAGAGAAGGGGAGTTTTGGTCGACTCTGCCAGGCTTTTGCACTAAGTCAGATCCGTAATGCCAGCGGGACTGAGTCGCTTTTGCGTGCCGTGGTCCTGGAGGCCTGCTCGGACAGGGCGGTCCTTCGGGTCCCGCGGGAAGGGGCATTTCATGTTCCTCTGCGGGAGGTGATCCATTTTCTGCGGGAAATGGCGAGCCCCTTCGGCTACAAGAGTGTGTAGGTCCCGCTCAACAGTCTACGTCCTTAACCATCGGGGACTTTGTAGATTGTGCCCGTAATCGCTCTCCGCAGAACAGAGCGGGAGGTCTCCGCGGCGGAGGCCGGAGAGGGCGCGAGGTGAGCGGCATGGTATGACTGGGTTCGTGCCGCTCACTGGTACCCGGAGCGTGGCGCCCTCCGGGTAAAAGGCTAGCCGGGGCGAGCAGGTGGGTTGACGGGCGCATAAGCCACGCCGTCCCCGCCATACAAGGTGCCGGTGGCCTGGCGAACCACCGGCGTAAGGCTAGCCAGGGCGGACCGCGGGGCAGAGGGCGCTTAAGCCACGCTCTCTCTCCATCCCACCAGTACAAACGGGGAAAAAATTTCAAAGTGTGGGAGAACCGGGGACCCGACCGGTGGCACTCTGCCTCTCGCTGCCGCCCTCCTGGAAGCGTCCTCGGTCACTCGGAGTACGGCAGATTTCAGAGCTCCGGAATGGTGAAAAAGAACCGGAGAGAGGGCGACTCTGGTTTCTCACTGCCGGGCGAGGACCACCGCAGGCGGCGGGGACGTCTGACAGGAGACGGCGCCGCGGCAGGCTTTCTAAGTGGCTGGGCTTTTTGTCCTCGGCGAAAGTCGAAAAAATTTTGCGGTCCGAGCTGCCCTGCTCCTGCCGGGGAAGGCTTACCGCCGGCGGCTGCCAACCCCTGGCTTGCCCGCCGGATCGCCTTCGAAGGCTGCTGAAAAAGAACTCCGAGACGGGCACCTCTCGGAAGAACCGCAGACCAAAACCGACCGGTCCGACTTTCAGTGCACCTTCGGCGGCAGAGAGAAGCAGCAAAAATACCGGTCAGAGAAGGGGAGTTTTGGTCGACTCTGCCAGGTTTTTGCACTAAGTCAGATCCGTAATGCCAGCGGGACTGAGTCGCTTTTGCGTGCCGTGGTCCTGGAGGCCTGCTCGGACAGGGCGGTCCTTCGGGTCCCGCGGGAAGGGGCATTTCATGTTCCTCTGCGGGAGGTGATCCATTTTCTGCGGGAAATGGCGAGCCCCTTCGGCTACAAGAGTGTGTAGGTCCCGCTCAACAGTCTACGTCCTTAACCATCGGGGACTTTGTAGATTGTGCCCGTAATCGCTCTCCGCAGAACAGAGCGGGAGGTCTCCGCGGCGGAGGCCGGAGAGGGCGCGAGGTGAGCGGCATGGTATGACTGGGTTCGTGCCGCTCACTGGTACCCGGAGCGTGGCGCCCTCCGGGTAAAAGGCTAGCCGGGGCGAGCAGGTGGGTTGACGGGCGCATAAGCCACGCCGTCCCCGCCATACAAGGTGCCGGTGGCCTGGCGAACCACCGGCGTAAGGCTAGCCAGGGCGGACCGCGGGGCAGAGGGCGCTTAAGCCACGCTCTCTCTCCATCCCACCAGTACAAACGGGGAAAAAATTTCAAAGTGTGGGAGAACCGGGGACCCGACCGGTGGCACTCTGCCTCTCGCTGCCGCCCTCCTGGAAGCGTCCTCGGTCACTCGGAGTACGGCAGATTTCAGAGCTCCGGAATGGTGAAAAAGAACCGGAGAGAGGGCGACTCTGGTTTCTCACTGCCGGGCGAGGACCACCGCAGGCGGCGGGGACGTCTGACAGGAGACGGCGCCGCGGCAGGCTTTCTAAGTGGCTGGGCTTTTTGTCCTCGGCGAAAGTCGAAAAAATTTTGCGGTCCGAGCTGCCCTGCTCCTGCCGGGGAAGGCTTACCGCCGGCGGCTGCCAACCCCTGGCTTGCCCGCCGGATCGCCTTCGAAGGCTGCTGAAAAAGAACTCCGAGACGGGCACCTCTCGGAAGAACCGCAGACCAAAACCGACCGGTCCGACTTTCAGTGCACCTTCGGCGGCAGAGAGAAGCAGCAAAAATACCGGTCAGAGATGGGGAGTTTTGGTCGACTCTGCCAGGCTTTTGCACTAAGTCAGATCCGTAATGCCAGCGGGACTGAGTCGCTTTTGCGTGCCGTGGTCCTGGAGGCCTGCTCGGACAGGGCGGTCCTTCGGGTCCCGCGGGAAGGGGCATTTCATGTTCCTCTGCGGGAGGTGATCCATTTTCTGCGGGAAATGGCGAGCCCCTTCGGCTACAAGAGTGTGTAGGTCCCGCTCAACAGTCTACGTCCTTAACCATCGGGGACTTTGTAGATTGTGCCCGTAATCGCTCTCCGCAGAACAGAGCGGGAGGTCTCCGCGGCGGAGGCCGGAGAGGGCGCGAGGTGAGCGGCATGGTATGACTGGGTTCGTGCCGCTCACTGGTACCCGGAGCGTGGCGCCCTCCGGGTAAAAGGCTAGCCGGGGCGAGCAGGTGGGTTGACGGGCGCATAAGCCACGCCGTCCCCGCCATACAAGGTGCCGGTGGCCTGGCGAACCACCGGCGTAAGGCTAGCCAGGGCGGACCGCGGGGCAGAGGGCGCATAAGCCACGCCGACCCCGCTGTACAAGGTGCCGGTGGCCTGGCGAACCACCGGCGTAAGGCTAGCCAAGGGCGTACCGCGGGGCAGAGGGCGCTTAAGCCACGCTCTCTCTCCATCCCACCAGTACAAACGGGGAAAAAATTTCAAAGTGTGGGAGAACCGGGGACCCGACCGGTGGCACTCTGCCTCTCGCTGCCGCCCTCCTGGAAGCGTCCTCGGCCACTCGGTGTCCGGCAGATTTCAGAGCTCCGGAATGGTGAAAAAGAACCGGTGAGAGGGCGACTCCGGATTCTCTCTGCCGGGCGAGGACCACCGCAGGCGGCATGGGAAGTCTGACAGGAGACGGCGCTGCGGGCAGGATTTCGAAGTGCATGGGCTTTTGGCCTCGGCGAAAGTCGAAAAAATTTTGCGGTCCGAGCTGCCCTGCTCCTGCCGGGGAAGGCTCACCGCCGGCGGCTGCCGACCCCTGGCTTGCCCGCCGGATGTCCTTCGAAGGCTGCTGAAAAAGAACTGCCAGGCGGGCACCTCTCGGAAGAACCGCAGACAAAAACATAAAAATTTTGGGCGATCCGACCCTCAGTGCACCTTCGGCGGCAGAGAAAAGCATCAAAAATACCGGTCAAAGAAGCGAGGTTTTGGTCGACTCTGCCAGGTTTTTGCACAAAGTGTTGGCATCGTGCGGCGTCGCGCTTTGCTGTACCGTATCCCCAATGGAGCGGCGCCCGGCGGGGTAGGCTAGCCATGTGAGGTCGAGGGCGGGAGAACGGGACGTAAGCCAGGCCGTTCTCCACAAGAAATTCCGGACGCGGAGACCCCTTCTCCGCCCTACGGTCCCCAATGGGGTGGCGCCCGGCGGGTGAGGCTAGCCATGGGAGGACGGGACGCAAGCCAGGCCGTTCTCCACAAGAAATTCCGGACGCGGAGACCCCTTCTCCGCCCTACGGTCCCCAATGGGGTGGCGCCCGGCGGGTGAGGCTAGCCATGTGAGGTCGAGGGCGGGAGGACGGGACGTAAGCCAGGCCGTTCTCCACAAGTAAAATTCCGGACGCGGAGACCCCTTCTCCGCCCTACGGTCCCCAATGGGGTGGCGCCCGGCGGGTGAGGCTAGCCATGTGAGGTCGAGGGCGGGAGGACGGGACGTAAGCCAGGCCGTTCTCCACAAGTAAAATTCCGGACGCGGAGACCCCTTCTCCGCCCTACGGTCCCCAATGGGGTGGCTCCCGGCGGGTGAGGCTAGCCATGTGAGGTCGAGGGCGGGAGGACGGGACGTAAGCCAGGCCGTTCTCCACAAGTAAAATTCCGGACGCGGAGACCCCTTCTCCGCCCTACGGTCCCCAATGGGGTGGCTCCCGGCGGGTGAGGCTAGCCATGTGAGGTCGAGGGCGGGAGGACGGGACGCAAGCCAGGCCGTTCTCCACAAACTCCCAGCGGTAGAGTCTCGGCTCTCCGCTCTTTTGATCGATCTGACACAGCGCGATCCGGCGGGGCAAGGCACTTTGCTCGGTCAGGGGTATTGGCCCCGGCCGGTTTATGGTAAAGCGTTCCTTAGCCTCAGTCTTGGTCGCGCATCAATCCCCCGCTCCCCGTGAGCGGCTGTCGTCCTCTGCCTAAGGTTGTGTAGCGCGGTGCCAGTGTGGTCCTCGCACGGCCCCGCTCCTGCCACAAGCGGTAGGACTCTCTGCTTCGGCTGAGGTTTGCTACGAAGCGTATGGAACGGGCGTACTCCACCGTACCGTGGGTGGGGGGCGGCGGCGTTGGCGGCGGCAGCGTCCAGCGAGGAGCTCCGGCTCCCCGCGGTAGCGCCTCGCCTAGTGTCCCTCGGGCAAGTCCAATCGCCCCCCGCCCGGTCGGAGAGCGCAGACACTTCTGTGTCCACGGTTTATTTCCGCAGCACGAAAAGGGACGGCTCCCGCTTGCTCCTCGCGGGGACGAGGCTTAGACCCACCGTGGCGCTTCCGCGGTAGGTAGGGTCGTCTGCCGTAGGAGCGGTAGCGGTCGAGTGGTCCCCAGTGTACCCTGTTAGCGCTGCCCGCCTACGCCTGAAGAGCTGCGGACCGAGAAAAAGGTTCGCTCCGCTGCTGACGGCGAAGCGCGCGGCACGCCGCGGAAGAGGAGAGGGAGCGGTCGCCCCCGGGGCGGCTCCCCTCCGAGTCCGGCAGAAGCAGAGATTGTAGCGGAGGGGGGGGGTTTTCTAAATTCCCCGGGCGTGTTATCCCCAGCGGTAGCCTTCGAACTCTTCAACCGCAAGCACGATCGCACGTTCACAGCACCCGTCACTAGGAGCCGGGCCAGAGGCGGGCGGCAGACGAAACCGACATGAGCGCTTAAGGGTATTGCACCCCCGGCGCCCAGACCCTGGAAATTGAGTCTGCCCCCAAAGCCCACCCGCGTCCTCCTTGGCGCTCCCGGAGTACATGGTCGTAGATGGGCCATCGGTCGCTAATGCCAAACTGCGTCCCAGGGGTGCGTCCCCTCTGACCAACGGCAGACCCATCCCTCTCGCCAATCCGCGGATCCCCGCCAGGTCCCGAACAGGGCTCGTCCTTTAGCGTTTCAAATGCGCCCTCCCCGCCATACGAGGGGTTGAGGACCGTAGCCTTCCCTTACGAGAGGCACCAGGGGTGCGCCTGCTCGAGGGCCCGGCCGTGGGCGTAACGCTTGGGCCGCCCGGGGGAGTCGGTAGACCATGGGAGACCAACACTCGCACACGAACGTTGCCCGTGCTTTGTGGAAGAGAGCTTCTTTTGCGAGGTTGTCGCTGCGGATGGCGCCCGGACAAACCCTATCCCTAATACTTCTGGGGAATTGGCGTCTAAGCCACCCTGCTCGGTATCCCTGCACCCACGAAGGGGGCCGTGGAAGGCTTGGGGTCTCGCCGGCGAAACCGACCGGATGCCCGGGGTACTGAACCCCCGGGGTCCCACCCTGGAAATTGAGCCGTCCGACCCCGCCACGTCTTCCTAGTGCTCTCCTTGGCTCCCCCGCCTGTGGGCGTCGTTAGGGGCTGCGGTCATCAGCGCCGGCTAAGCTTCGGCAACACGGCCGACCCACCCCTTCGGCGCCTGGGGGAGCCTGGTCCCAGTCCGGGCCGTTCCGTAGGGGCGGCTATCCCTTACATGAGGGACTCGGTGCGTCCGCTCGGGCTGCGGGGCTCCGGCTCCGACAGCCGGGGAGCTGGTTTTGACCGCGGGCCTCGACGGGAGCCGGCAGGGACCGGACTTAGGCGTCAAGCCGAAAATAACCCCGGCACCCTCGCGTGCTTCCAAAGCGAGGGGACCTTTGGCCGAGCGGGGGCACCGGAAGCCGAACCGACCCCAACCCCTCTTCCTACCCCAGGGCTGGGCTGACCAATCCCCTGATCGGGTCTAAAATGGAAGAAGGGGATTCGAGGGAAGGGGCTGGCGGAAGGCAGTTGCCCGACGGAGTAGGCGAAGGCCAGGCCGTTTCCGAGTCCCGAGCAGAGGAGGGCGAACTCGGCTCTTCATCGACCGACGGCGAGGCGAGGGCGGTGGCTGCCGCGGGGAAGACTCCATTGCTCGTCAGCGCGCTAGGAGCGGGGCCGACTGGCTGCTCGGGGTATGGCATCCCCGGGGGCCCACCCTGGAAATCTTCGCTCCTCAGCCGCTGCAGGTTATAAGGTCCCGCCGCGCGTAAGCGCTCAACTCTCCGACCCACGGATGTCGAGCCCATGGTGAGCCGGCCGTTTCGTACGGGGAAAAGGGGTCCTCTGGCCCCACATCGATCGAGGGGGGTTTAGATCCGCGGAGGCACGCACCGCGAGGCGAATCGCTGCTTTTCCCCAAGAGGTTAACCTTCAAACCACCGAGTAGGTTCGGGGCAGGGCCGACAGTCTGCACTGGGGTATTGCATCCCTGGTGGGGCGACCCTGGAAATCTCTGCCTCTTTCCACTCTTTCGGTTGGGCCTCTCGTCGGGGCGAGCGTAAGTCGGCAAGCAGACGTGGGAAGAGGCTTCTTACCGGTGACACTCCCTTCGTGAGAGAGGCAGGTACTCGCCCCGGACCCCGGTCCAAATCTGCGCGGGCCGGACGGCGTCGGCCCTAGCCGAAGGCCGCTCCCGCGAAGCCAGGGAGCCGAAAATAACCCCGACACCCTCCGCGACCTCGCGTGCTTCCAAAGCGAGGGGAACCTTTGGCCGAGCGGGGGCACCCGAAGCCGAACCGACCCCAACCCCTCTTCCTACCCCAGGGCTGGGCTGACCAATCCCCTGATCGGGTCTAAAATGGAAGAAGGGGATTCGAGGGAAGGGGCTGGCGGAAGGCAGTTGCCCGACGGAGTAGGCGAAGGCCAGGCCGTTTCCAAATCCCGAGCAGAGGAGGGCGAACGACGTTCTTCATCGACTGACGGCGAGGCTAGGGCGAAGGCGGTGGCTGCCGCGGGGAAGACTCCATTGCTTGCCAGCGTGCTAGGAGCGGGGCCGACAGGCTGCTCGGGGTATGGCATCCCCGGGGGCCCACCCTGGAAATCTTCGCTCCTCAGCCGCTGCAGGTTATAAGGTCCCGCCGCGCGTAAGCGCTCAACTCCCCGACCCACGGACGTCGAGCCCATGGTGAGCTGACAGTTTCGTACGGGGAAAAGGGGTCCTCTGGCCCCACATCGATCGAGGGGGTTTAGATCCGCGGAGGCACGCACCGCGAGGCGAATCGCTGCTTTTCCCCAAGAGGTTAACCTTCAAACCACCGAGTAGGTTCGGGGCAGGGCCGACTGCCTGCACTGGGGTATTGCATCCCTGGTGGGGCGACCCTGGAAATCTCTGCCCCTTTCCACTCTTTCGGTTGGGCCTCTCGTCGGGGCGAGCGTAAGTCGGCAAGCAGACGTGGGAAGAGGCTTCTTACCGGTGACACTCCCTTCGTGAGAGAGGCAGGTACTCGCCCCGCACCCCGGTCCAAATCTGCTCGGTCCGGCCGTCGTCGGCCCTAGCCGAAGGCCGCTCCCGCGAAGCCAGGCGATCCGAGCCGAGGATCCGCGCGAGCCTTCTCCAAGCCCTCTGCCGGGCGCTGGTGTTGAAAGCGTAGCGGACCCTGTTCGCCGGAGCGATAGGAGCGGAGCACCGGTCCCGAAGGGTTGAAAGCTGGGTAGCATCGCCGTAGCTTCCCTCCCAGCCTTCCCCCGGACCTGGCGCCCGATCCCCTCCGCTCCTCTGTGCGTTGGCGGGCGGCGCTGCATGGGTACGTCGCGACGGCTCCCTATCGTCTCTCTCTCGCTTAACAGTGGTGAGAGGTGGTGGTGGCGCTGTCGAGGTGCTGAAGTCGAGCGTCCAATGCTTTCCTTCTATGCGCAGCCTACAGGAGCTGTCCGAGCTTCGGAGGTGCTGATGGAGGTGAGAGTCGAGCGCCGCTTCTTG
>NW_027285099.1:57500-87500 GCF_040894005.1 Engystomops pustulosus
TGATACATTGAGTGCCGTGCAGTGGCAGACATAAGCCGCGTAGAACGTAGGCGCGGAGCAGAGGCCGGAGGATGTCAGAGAGTGTGGCCGGCGAGGGGTGCACCTCTGCGGGCATGCCTCCGACGTCTAGCCCCCGTTGGTCACGGGGGCTCGGCCAAGCACGCGCCGCCGGCCCCGCAGAGCTGGTTCTCGCCTGGAGTGCGAGCCTTGCCCCGAGCATGGACTTCCGAAGTGATGACGTCAGCGGGAGCAGCCGCTCGGCCGTATCCGGCCGCATGTCACTGTCCCCCGGCCAGACTTGGCGGCAAGTCCCGGGGAGGGGCAAGCCCATGGAAGTAGGAGCTCAGCGGGAGCAGCCAGTTGGCCTATCCGGCCACATGTCACTGTCCCCCGGCCAGACTTGGCGGCAAGTCCCGGGGAGGAACAAGCCCATGGAAGTAGGAGCTCCTACTTCCAAAGTGATGACGTCAGCGGGAGCAGCCGCTCGGCCGTATCCAGCCGCATGTCACTGTTCCCCGGCCAGACTTGGCGGCAAGTCCCGGGGAGCGGCAAGCCCATGGAAGTAAAAGCTCAGCGGGAGCAGCCAGTTGGCCTATCCGGCCACATGTCACTGTCCCCCGGCCAGACTTGGCGGCAAGTCCCGGGGAGGAACAAGCCCATGGAAGTAGGAGCTCCTACTTCCAAAGTGATGACGTCAGCGGGAGCAGCCGCTCGGCCGTATCCGGCGGCATGTCACTGTCCCCCGGCCAGACTTGGCGGCAAGTCCCGGGGAGGAACAAGCCCATGGAAGTAGGAGCTCAGCGGGAGCAGCCAGTTGGCCTATGCGGCCACATGTCACTGTCCCCCGGCCAGACTTGGCGGCAAGTCCCGGGGAGGAACAAGCCCATGGAAGTAGGAGCTCCTACTTCCAAAGTGATGACGTCAGCGGGAGCAGCCGCTCGGCCGTATCCGGCCGCATGTCACTGTTCCCCGGCCAGACTTGGCGGCAAGTCCCGGGGAGGGGCAAGCCCATGGAAGTAGGAGCTCAGCGGGAGCAGCCAGTTGGCCTATCCGGCCACATGTCACTGTCCCCCGGCCAGACTTGGCGGCAAGTCCCGGGGAGGAACAAGCCCATGGAAGTAGGAGCTCCTACTTCCAAAGTGATGACGTCAGCGGGAGCAGCCGCTCGGCCGTATCCGGCCGCATGTCACTGTTCCCCGGCCAGACTTGGCGGCAAGTCCCGGGGAGGAATAATGCCCATGGAAGTAGGAGCTCCTACTTCCAAAGGGGCAAGTCAGCGGGAGAAGCCACTTCGCCTACCCGGCCAAGTGTCACTGTCCCCCGGCCAGACTTGGCGGCAAGTCCCGGGGAGGAATAATGCCCATGGAAGTAGGAGCTCCTACTTCCAAAGGGGCAAGTCAGCGGGAGAAGCCACTTCGCCTACCCGGCCAAGTGTCACTGTCCCCCGGCCAGACTTGGCGGCAAGTCCCGGGGAGGAATAATGCCCATGGAAGTAGGAGCTCCTACTTCCAAAGGGGCAAGTCAGCGGGAGAAGCCACTTCGCCTACCCGGCCAAGTGTCACTGTCCCCCGGCCAGACTTGGCGGCAAGTCCCGGGGAGGAATAATGCCCATGGAAGTAGGAGCTCCTACTTCCAAAGGGGCAAGTCAGCGGGAGAAGCCACTTCGCCTACCCGGCCAAGTGTCACTGTCCCCCGGCCAGACTTGGCGGCAAGTCCCGGGGAGGAATAATGCCCATGGAAGTAGGAGCTCCTACTTCCAAAGGGGCAAGTCAGCGGGAGAAGCCACTTCGCCTACCCGGCCAAGTGTCACTGTCCCCCGGCCAGACTTGGCGGCAAGTCCCGGGGAGGAATAATGCCCATGGAAGTAGGAGCTCCTACTTCCAAAGGGGCAAGTCAGCGGGAGAAGCCACTTCGCCTACCCGGCCAAGTGTCACTGTCCCCCGGCCAGACTTGGCGGCAAGTCCCGGGGAGGAATAATGCCCATGGAAGTAGGAGCTCCTACTTCCAAAGGGGCAAGTCAGCGGGAGAAGCCAGTTGGCCTATCCGGCCTAGAGTCACTGTTCCCCGGCCACATTTGGCAGTAGGTCCCTGGGAGGAATAATGCCCATGGAAGTAGGAGCTACTACCTCCAAAGGGTGAAGACACTTGGCTCTAAGTGCCCGAGAGGTGTAATGCCCTTGGAAGTAAGAGCTCCTACTTCCAAAGGGGCAAGTCAGCGGGAGAAGCCAGTTGGCCTATCCGGCCAAGAGTCACTGTTCCCCGGCCACACTTGGCAGTAGGTCCCGGGGAGGAATAATGCCCATGGAAGTAAGAGCTCCTACTTCCAAAGGGGCAAGTCAGCGGGAGAAGCCAGTTGGCCTATCCGGCCAAGAGTCACTGTTCCCCGGCTACACTAGGCAGTAGGTCCCGGGGAGGAATAATGCCCATGGAAGTAGGAGCTACTACTTCCAAAGGGGCAAGTCAGCGGGAGAAGCCAGTTGGCCTATCCGGCCTAGAGTCACTGTTCCCCGGCCACATTTGGCAGTAGGTCCCTGGGAGGAATAATGCCCATGGAAGTAGGAGCTACTACCTCCAAAGGGTAAAGACACTTGGCTCTAAGTGCCCGAGAGGTGTAATGCCCTTGGAAGTAAGAGCTCCTACTTCCAAAGGGGCAAGTCAGCGGGAGAAGCCAGTTGGCCTATCCGGCCAAGAGTCACTGTTCCCCGGCCACACTTGGCAGTAGGTCCCGGGGAGGAATAATGCCCATGGAAGTAAGAGCTCCTACTTCCAAAGGGGCAAGTCAGCGGGAGAAGCCAGTTGGCCTATCCGGCCAAGAGTCACTGTTCCCCGGCTACACTAGGCAGTAGGTCCCGGGGAGGAATAATGCCCATGGAAGTAGGAGCTACTACTTCCAAAGGGGCAAGTCAGCGGGAGAAGCAAGTTGGCCTATCCGGCCAAGAGTCACTGTTCCCCGGCCACACTTGGCAGTAGGTCCCGGGGAGGAATAATGCCCATGGAAGTAGGAGCTACTACTTCCAAAGGGGCAAGTCAGCGGGAGAAGCCAGTTGGCCTATCCGGCCAAGAGTCACTGTTCCCCGGCTACACTAGGCAGTAGGTCCCGGGGAGGAATAATGCCCATGGAAGTAGGAGCTACTACTTCCAAAGGGGCAAGTCAGCGGGAGAAGCCAGTTGGCCTATCCGGCCAAGAGTCACTGTTCCCCGGCCACACTTGGCAGTAGGTCCCGGGGAGGAATAATGCCCATGGAAGTAGGAGCTACTACTTCCAAAGGGGCAAGTCAGCGGGAGAAGCCAGTTGGCCTATCCGGCCTAGAGTCACTGTTCCCCGGCCACATTTGGCAGTAGGTCCCGGGGAGGAATAATGCCCATGGAAGTAGGAGCTACTACCTCCAAAGGGTGAAGACACTTGGCTCTAAGTGCCCGAGAGGTATAATGCCCATGGAAGTAAGAGCTCCTACTTCCAAAGGGGCAAGTCAGCGGGAGAAGCCAGTTGGCCTATCCGGCCAAGAGTCACTGTTCCCCGGCCACACTTGGCAGTAGGTCCCGGGGAGGAATAATGCCCATGGAAGTAAGAGCTCCTACTTCCAAAGGGGCAAGTCAGCAGGAGAAGCCAGTTGGCCTATCCGGCCAAGAGTCACTGTTCCCCGGCCACACTAGGCAGTAGGTCCCGGGGAGGAATAATGCCCATGGAAGTAGGAGCTACTACTTCCAAAGGGGCAAGTCAGCGGGAGAAGCCAGTTGGCCTATCCGGCCAAGAGTCACTGTTCCCCGGCCACACTTGGCAGTAGGTCCCGGGGAGGAATAATGCCCATGGAAGTAGGAGCTACTACTTCCAAAGGGGCAAGTCAGCGGGAGAAGCCAGTTGGCCTACCCGGCCAAGTGTCACTGTCCCCCGGCCAGACTTGGCGGCAAGTCCCGGGGAGGAATAATGCCCATGGAAGTAGGAGCTCCTACTTCCAAAGGGGCAAGTCAGCGGGAGAAGCCACTTCGCCTACCCGGCCAAGTGTCACTGTCCCCCGGCCAGACTTGGCGGCAAGTCCCGGGGAGGAATAATGCCCATGGAAGTAGGAGCTCCTACTTCCAAAGGGGCAAGTCAGCGGGAGAAGCCACTTCGCCTACCCGGCCAAGTGTCACTGTCCCCCGGCCAGACTTGGCGGCAAGTCCCGGGGAGGAATAATGCCCATGGAAGTAGGAGCTCCTACTTCCAAAGGGGCAAGTCAGCGGGAGAAGCCACTTCGCCTACCCGGCCAAGTGTCACTGTCCCCCGGCCAGACTTGGCGGCAAGTCCCGGGGAGGAATAATGCCCATGGAAGTAGGAGCTCCTACTTCCAAAGGGGCAAGTCAGCGGGAGAAGCCAGTTGGCCTATCCGGCCTAGAGTCACTGTTCCCCGGCCACATTTGGCAGTAGGTCCCTGGGAGGAATAATGCCCATGGAAGTAGGAGCTACTACCTCCAAAGGGTGAAGACACTTGGCTCTAAGTGCCCGAGAGGTGTAATGCCCTTGGAAGTAAGAGCTCCTACTTCCAAAGGGGCAAGTCAGCGGGAGAAGCCAGTTGGCCTATCCGGCCAAGAGTCACTGTTCCCCGGCCACACTTGGCAGTAGGTCCCGGGGAGGAATAATGCCCATGGAAGTAAGAGCTCCTACTTCCAAAGGGGCAAGTCAGCGGGAGAAGCCAGTTGGCCTATCCGGCCAAGAGTCACTGTTCCCCGGCTACACTAGGCAGTAGGTCCCGGGGAGGAATAATGCCCATGGAAGTAGGAGCTACTACTTCCAAAGGGGCAAGTCAGCGGGAGAAGCCAGTTGGCCTATCCGGCCTAGAGTCACTGTTCCCCGGCCACATTTGGCAGTAGGTCCCTGGGAGGAATAATGCCCATGGAAGTAGGAGCTACTACCTCCAAAGGGTAAAGACACTTGGCTCTAAGTGCCCGAGAGGTGTAATGCCCTTGGAAGTAAGAGCTCCTACTTCCAAAGGGGCAAGTCAGCGGGAGAAGCCAGTTGGCCTATCCGGCCAAGAGTCACTGTTCCCCGGCCACACTTGGCAGTAGGTCCCGGGGAGGAATAATGCCCATGGAAGTAAGAGCTCCTACTTCCAAAGGGGCAAGTCAGCGGGAGAAGCCAGTTGGCCTATCCGGCCAAGAGTCACTGTTCCCCGGCTACACTAGGCAGTAGGTCCCGGGGAGGAATAATGCCCATGGAAGTAGGAGCTACTACTTCCAAAGGGGCAAGTCAGCGGGAGAAGCAAGTTGGCCTATCCGGCCAAGAGTCACTGTTCCCCGGCCACACTTGGCAGTAGGTCCCGGGGAGGAATAATGCCCATGGAAGTAGGAGCTACTACTTCCAAAGGGGCAAGTCAGCGGGAGAAGCCAGTTGGCCTATCCGGCCAAGAGTCACTGTTCCCCGGCTACACTAGGCAGTAGGTCCCGGGGAGGAATAATGCCCATGGAAGTAGGAGCTACTACTTCCAAAGGGGCAAGTCAGCGGGAGAAGCCAGTTGGCCTATCCGGCCAAGAGTCACTGTTCCCCGGCCACACTTGGCAGTAGGTCCCGGGGAGGAATAATGCCCATGGAAGTAGGAGCTACTACTTCCAAAGGGGCAAGTCAGCGGGAGAAGCCAGTTGGCCTATCCGGCCTAGAGTCACTGTTCCCCGGCCACATTTGGCAGTAGGTCCCGGGGAGGAATAATGCCCATGGAAGTAGGAGCTACTACCTCCAAAGGGTGAAGACACTTGGCTCTAAGTGCCCGAGAGGTATAATGCCCATGGAAGTAAGAGCTCCTACTTCCAAAGGGGCAAGTCAGCGGGAGAAGCCAGTTGGCCTATCCGGCCAAGAGTCACTGTTCCCCGGCCACACTTGGCAGTAGGTCCCGGGGAGGAATAATGCCCATGGAAGTAAGAGCTCCTACTTCCAAAGGGGCAAGTCAGCAGGAGAAGCCAGTTGGCCTATCCGGCCAAGAGTCACTGTTCCCCGGCCACACTAGGCAGTAGGTCCCGGGGAGGAATAATGCCCATGGAAGTAGGAGCTACTACTTCCAAAGGGGCAAGTCAGCGGGAGAAGCCAGTTGGCCTATCCGGCCAAGAGTCACTGTTCCCCGGCCACACTTGGCAGTAGGTCCCGGGGAGGAATAATGCCCATGGAAGTAGGAGCTACTACTTCCAAAGGGGCAAGTCAGCGGGAGAAGCCAGTTGGCCTACCCGGCCAAGTGTCACTGTCCCCCGGCCAGACTTGGCGGCAAGTCCCGGGGAGGAATAATGCCCATGGAAGTAGGAGCTCCTACTTCCAAAGGGGCAAGTCAGCGGGAGAAGCCACTTCGCCTACCCGGCCAAGTGTCACTGTCCCCCGGCCAGACTTGGCGGCAAGTCCCGGGGAGGAATAATGCCCATGGAAGTAGGAGCTCCTACTTCCAAAGGGGCAAGTCAGCGGGAGAAGCCACTTCGCCTACCCGGCCAAGTGTCACTGTCCCCCGGCCAGACTTGGCGGCAAGTCCCGGGGAGGAATAATGCCCATGGAAGTAGGAGCTCCTACTTCCAAAGGGGCAAGTCAGCGGGAGAAGCCACTTCGCCTACCCGGCCAAGTGTCACTGTCCCCCGGCCAGACTTGGCGGCAAGTCCCGGGGAGGAATAATGCCCATGGAAGTAGGAGCTCCTACTTCCAAAGGGGCAAGTCAGCGGGAGAAGCCAGTTGGCCTATCCGGCCTAGAGTCACTGTTCCCCGGCCACATTTGGCAGTAGGTCCCTGGGAGGAATAATGCCCATGGAAGTAGGAGCTACTACCTCCAAAGGGTGAAGACACTTGGCTCTAAGTGCCCGAGAGGTGTAATGCCCTTGGAAGTAAGAGCTCCTACTTCCAAAGGGGCAAGTCAGCGGGAGAAGCCAGTTGGCCTATCCGGCCAAGAGTCACTGTTCCCCGGCCACACTTGGCAGTAGGTCCCGGGGAGGAATAATGCCCATGGAAGTAAGAGCTCCTACTTCCAAAGGGGCAAGTCAGCGGGAGAAGCCAGTTGGCCTATCCGGCCAAGAGTCACTGTTCCCCGGCTACACTAGGCAGTAGGTCCCGGGGAGGAATAATGCCCATGGAAGTAGGAGCTACTACTTCCAAAGGGGCAAGTCAGCGGGAGAAGCCAGTTGGCCTATCCGGCCTAGAGTCACTGTTCCCCGGCCACATTTGGCAGTAGGTCCCTGGGAGGAATAATGCCCATGGAAGTAGGAGCTACTACCTCCAAAGGGTAAAGACACTTGGCTCTAAGTGCCCGAGAGGTGTAATGCCCTTGGAAGTAAGAGCTCCTACTTCCAAAGGGGCAAGTCAGCGGGAGAAGCCAGTTGGCCTATCCGGCCAAGAGTCACTGTTCCCCGGCCACACTTGGCAGTAGGTCCCGGGGAGGAATAATGCCCATGGAAGTAAGAGCTCCTACTTCCAAAGGGGCAAGTCAGCGGGAGAAGCCAGTTGGCCTATCCGGCCAAGAGTCACTGTTCCCCGGCTACACTAGGCAGTAGGTCCCGGGGAGGAATAATGCCCATGGAAGTAGGAGCTACTACTTCCAAAGGGGCAAGTCAGCGGGAGAAGCAAGTTGGCCTATCCGGCCAAGAGTCACTGTTCCCCGGCCACACTTGGCAGTAGGTCCCGGGGAGGAATAATGCCCATGGAAGTAGGAGCTACTACTTCCAAAGGGGCAAGTCAGCGGGAGAAGCCAGTTGGCCTATCCGGCCAAGAGTCACTGTTCCCCGGCTACACTAGGCAGTAGGTCCCGGGGAGGAATAATGCCCATGGAAGTAGGAGCTACTACTTCCAAAGGGGCAAGTCAGCGGGAGAAGCCAGTTGGCCTATCCGGCCAAGAGTCACTGTTCCCCGGCCACACTTGGCAGTAGGTCCCGGGGAGGAATAATGCCCATGGAAGTAGGAGCTACTACTTCCAAAGGGGCAAGTCAGCGGGAGAAGCCAGTTGGCCTATCCGGCCTAGAGTCACTGTTCCCCGGCCACATTTGGCAGTAGGTCCCGGGGAGGAATAATGCCCATGGAAGTAGGAGCTACTACCTCCAAAGGGTGAAGACACTTGGCTCTAAGTGCCCGAGAGGTATAATGCCCATGGAAGTAAGAGCTCCTACTTCCAAAGGGGCAAGTCAGCGGGAGAAGCCAGTTGGCCTATCCGGCCAAGAGTCACTGTTCCCCGGCCACACTTGGCAGTAGGTCCCGGGGAGGAATAATGCCCATGGAAGTAAGAGCTCCTACTTCCAAAGGGGCAAGTCAGCAGGAGAAGCCAGTTGGCCTATCCGGCCAAGAGTCACTGTTCCCCGGCCACACTAGGCAGTAGGTCCCGGGGAGGAATAATGCCCATGGAAGTAGGAGCTACTACTTCCAAAGGGGCAAGTCAGCGGGAGAAGCCAGTTGGCCTATCCGGCCAAGAGTCACTGTTCCCCGGCCACACTTGGCAGTAGGTCCCGGGGAGGAATAATGCCCATGGAAGTAGGAGCTACTACTTCCAAAGGGGCAAGTCAGCGGGAGAAGCCAGTTGGCCTACCCGGCCAAGTGTCACTGTCCCCCGGCCAGACTTGGCGGCAAGTCCCGGGGAGGAATAATGCCCATGGAAGTAGGAGCTCCTACTTCCAAAGGGGCAAGTCAGCGGGAGAAGCCACTTCGCCTACCCGGCCAAGTGTCACTGTCCCCCGGCCAGACTTGGCGGCAAGTCCCGGGGAGGAATAATGCCCATGGAAGTAGGAGCTCCTACTTCCAAAGGGGCAAGTCAGCGGGAGAAGCCACTTCGCCTACCCGGCCAAGTGTCACTGTCCCCCGGCCAGACTTGGCGGCAAGTCCCGGGGAGGAATAATGCCCATGGAAGTAGGAGCTCCTACTTCCAAAGGGGCAAGTCAGCGGGAGAAGCCACTTCGCCTACCCGGCCAAGTGTCACTGTCCCCCGGCCAGACTTGGCGGCAAGTCCCGGGGAGGAATAATGCCCATGGAAGTAGGAGCTCCTACTTCCAAAGGGGCAAGTCAGCGGGAGAAGCCAGTTGGCCTATCCGGCCTAGAGTCACTGTTCCCCGGCCACATTTGGCAGTAGGTCCCTGGGAGGAATAATGCCCATGGAAGTAGGAGCTACTACCTCCAAAGGGTGAAGACACTTGGCTCTAAGTGCCCGAGAGGTGTAATGCCCTTGGAAGTAAGAGCTCCTACTTCCAAAGGGGCAAGTCAGCGGGAGAAGCCAGTTGGCCTATCCGGCCAAGAGTCACTGTTCCCCGGCCACACTTGGCAGTAGGTCCCGGGGAGGAATAATGCCCATGGAAGTAAGAGCTCCTACTTCCAAAGGGGCAAGTCAGCGGGAGAAGCCAGTTGGCCTATCCGGCCAAGAGTCACTGTTCCCCGGCTACACTAGGCAGTAGGTCCCGGGGAGGAATAATGCCCATGGAAGTAGGAGCTACTACTTCCAAAGGGGCAAGTCAGCGGGAGAAGCCACTTGGCCTATCCGGCAAAGGGTCACTGTTCCCCGGCCACACTTGGCAGTAGGTCCCGGGGAGGAATAATGCCCATGGAAGTAGGAGCTACTACCTTCAAAGGGTGAAGACACTTGGCTCTAAGTCCCCGAGAGGTATAATGCCCATGGAAGTAAGAGCTACTACTTCCAAAGGGGCAGGTCAGCGGGAGAAGCCACTTGGCCTACCCGGCCAAGGGTCACTGTTCCCCGGCCACACTTGGCAGTAGGTCCCGGGGAGGAATAATGCCCATGGAAGTAGGAGGTACTACTTCCAAAGGGGCAAGTCAGCGGGAGCAGCCAGTTGGCCTACCCGGCCAAGGGTCACTGTTCCCCGGCCACACTTGGCAGTAGGTCCCGGGGAGGAATAATGCCCATGGAAGTAGGAGCTACTACCTTCAAAGGGTGAAGACACTTGGCTCTAAGTCCCCGAGAGGTATAATGCCCATGGAAGTAAGAGCTACTACTTCCAAAGGGGCAGGTCAGCGGGAGAAGCCACTTGGCCTATCCGGCCAAGGGTCACTGTTCCCCGGCCACACTTGGCAGTAGGTCCCGGGGAGGAATAATGCCCATGGAAGTAGGAGCTACTACTTCCAAAGGGGCAAGTCAGCGGGAGAAGCCACTCGGCCTATCCGGCCACATGTCACTGTCCCCCGGCCACACTTGGCTGTAGGTCCCGATGAGGAATAATGCCCATGGAAGTAGGAGCCTCTACTTCCAAAGGGTCAAGTCAGCGGGAGAAGCCACTCGGCCTATCCGGCCAAGGGTCACTGTTCCCCGGCCGCACTTGGCAGTAGGTCCCGGGGAGGAATAATGCCCATGGAAGTAGGAGCTACTACTTCCAAAGGGGCAAGTCAGCGGGAGAAGCCACTTGGCCTATCCGGCCAAGGGTCACTGTTCCCCGGCTACACTTGGCAGTAGGTCCCGGGGAGGAATAATGCCCATGGAAGTAGGAGCTACTACCTTCAAAGGGTGAAGACACTTGGCTCTAAGTCCCCGAGAGGTATAATGCCCATGGAAGTAAGAGCTATATCTTCCAAAGGGGCAAGTCAGCGGGAGAAGCCACTTGGCCTATCCGGCCAAGGGTCACTGTTCCCCGGCCACACTTGGCAGTAGGTCCCGGGGAGGAATAATGCCCATGGAAGTAGGAGCTACTACTTCCAAAGGGGCAAGTCAGCGGGAGAAGCGACTTGGCCTATCCGGCCAAGGGTCACTGTTCCCCGGCCACACTTGGCAGTAGGTCCCGGGGAGGAATAATGCCCATGGAAGTAGGAGCTACTACTTCCAAAGGGGCAAGTCAGCGGGAGAAGCCACTTGGCCTATCCGGCCAAGAGTCACTGTTCCCCGGCCACACTTGGCAGTAGGTCCCGGGGAGGAATAATGCCCATGGAAGTAGGAGCTCCTACTTCCAAAGGGGCAAGTCAGCGGGAGCAGCCAGTTGGCCTATCCGGCCAAGGGTCACTGTTCCCCGGCCACACTTGGCAGTAGGTCCCGGGGAGGAATAATGCCCATGGAAGTAGGAGCTACTACTTCCAAAGGGGCAGGTCAGCGGGAGAAGCCACTTGGCCTATCCGGCCAAGGGTCACTGTTCCCCGGCCACACTTGGCAGTAGGTCCCGGGGAGGAATAATGCCCATGGAAGTAGGAGCCTCTACTTCCAAAGGGGCAAGTCAGCGGGAGAAGCCACTTGGTCTACCCGGCCAAGGGTCCCTGTTCCCCGGCCACACTTGGCAGTAGGTCCCGGGGAGGAATAATGCCCATGGAAGTAGGAGCCTCTACTTCCAAAGGGGCAAGTCAGCGGGAGAAGCCACTTGGTCTACCCGGCCAAGGGTCCCTGTTCCCCGGCCACACTTGGCAGTAGGTCCCGGGGAGGAATAATGCCCATGGAAGTAGGAGCTACTACTTCCAAAGGGGCAAGTCAGCGGGAGAAGCCACTTGGCCTATACGGCCAAGAGTCACTGTTCCCCGGCCACACTTGGCTGTAGGTCCCGGGGAGGAATAATGCCCATGGAAGTAGGAGCTACTACTTCCAAAGGGGCAAGTCAGCGGGAGAAGCCACTTGGCCTATCCGGCCAAGGGTCACTGTTCCCCGGCCACACTTGTCAGTAGATCCCGGGGAGGAATAATGCCCATGGAAGTAGGAGCTACTACCTCCAAAGGGTGAAGACACTTGGCTCTAAGTGCCCGAGAGGTATAATGCCCATGGAAGTAAGAGCTCCTACTTCCAAAGGGGCAAGTCAGCGGGAGCAGCCAGTTGGCCTATCCGGCCAAGGGTCACTGTTCCCCGGCCACACTTGGCAGTAGGTCCCGGGGAGGAATAATGCCCATGGAAGTAGGAGCTACTACTTCCAAAGGGGCAAGTCAGCGGGAGAAGCCACTTGGCCTACCCGGCCAAGGGTCACTGTTCCCCGGCCACACTTGGCAGTAGGTCCCGGGGAGGAATAATGCCCATGGAAGTAGGAGCTACTACCTTCAAAGGGTGAAGACACTTGGCTCTAAGTCCCCGAGAGGTATAATGCCCATGGAAGTAAGAGCTACTACTTCCAAAGGGGCAAGTCAGCGGGAGAAGCCACTTGGCCTATTCGGCCAAGGGTCACTGTTCCCCGGCCACACTTGGCAGTAGGTCCCGGGGAGGAATAATGCCCATGGAAGTAGGAGGTACTACTTCCAAAGGGGCAAGTCAGCGGGAGAAGCCACTTGGCCTACCCGGCCAAGGGTCACTGTTCCCCGGCCACACTTGGCAGTAGGTCCCGGGGAGGAATAATGCCCATGGAAGTAGGAGCTACTACCTTCAAAGGGTGAAGACACTTGGCTCTAAGTCCCCGAGAGGTATAATGCCCATGGAAGTAAGAGCTACTACTTCCAAAGGGGCAAGTCAGCGGGAGAAGCCACTTGGCCTATCCGGCCAAGGGTCACTGTTCCCCGGCCACACTTGGCAGTAGGTCCCGGGGAGGAATAATGCCCATGGAAGTAGGAGCCTCTACTTCCAAAGGGTCAAGTCAGCGGGAGAAGCCACTTGGCCTATCCGGCCAAGAGTCACTGTTCCCCGGCCACACTTGGCTGTAGGTCCTGGGGAGGAATAATGCCCATGGAAGTAGGAGCTACTACTTCCAAAGGGGCAAGTCAGCGGGAGAAGCCAGTTGGCCTATCCGGCCAAGGGTCACTGTTCCCCGGCCACACTTGGCAGTAGGTCCCGGGGAGGAATAATGCCCATGGAAGTAGGAGCTACTACTTCCAAAGGGGCAAGTCAGCGGGAGAAGCCACTTGGCCTATCCGGCCAAGAGTCACTGTCCCCCGGCCAGACTTGGCGGCAAGTCCCGGGGAGGAATAATGCCCATGGAAGTAAGAGCCTAGCGGGAGCAGCCGCACAGGCTTCCCGGGAATGTGTCACTGTCCCCCCAGGCAAGACTTGGCGGCAAGTCCCGGGGAGGAATAGTGCTCATGGAAGTAGGAGCTCAGCGGGAGAAGCCGCTAAGGCTTACCCGGGAATGTGTCACTGTTCTCGGCCACGCTTGGTCGTAGGTCCCGGTGAGGAACATGCCCATGGAAGTCGGAGCTCCAAACTCCAAATTGACCTCAGCTGGAGCACTTGCTGAGGCTGCCCGGGCATGGGTGACTGTTCCCCGGGCTCACTTGGTCGTAGGTCCCGGTGTGGAACGTGCCCATGGAAGTTGAAGGGAAGAGAACCGCGAAAGGGAGTTTTTGCGCTAAGCCGCGGCCGAGGAGGGCGCACCGATCCCGGCTTGATTCCTGCCATTCCCGGTCCCCAAACCGGACTCGGCATGGTGGTTGGATCCGTGACCCTGGAACCCTGGGCGGGGAGCCTAGGGGCGAGAGGGGCCCCATGGAGCTCGGGCAGACTAGAAGTACCCTCGTCTGCCCGCTGGAGGGCGCCCTTCCCGGAGCGGAGGGGACCCCCTTGGCCACCAAGTGCAAGCCGAGTTTGGAGCTCGAAACCCGGCCAGGCTTGGTCGGAGGTCCCGGTGAGGAACATGGCCATGGAAGTCGGAGCTCAGCGGGAGCAGCCACTCAGGCTACCCGGGAATGTGTCACTGTCCCCCGGCCAGACTTGGCGGCAAGTCCCGGGGAGGAACAGTGCCCATGGAAGTAAGAGCTCAGCGGGAGCAGCCACTCAGGCTACCCGGGAATGTGTCACTGTCCCCCGGCCAAGACTTGGCGGCAAGTCCCGGGGAGGAATAGTGCCCATGGAAGTAGCTCAGCGGGAGCAGCCACTCAGGCTAACCGGGAATGTGTCACTGTCCCCCGGCCAGACTTGGCGGCAAGTCCCGGGGAGGAATAGTGCCCATGGAAGTAGCTCAGCGGGAGCAGCTGCTGAGGCTACCCGTGAATGTGTCACTGTCCCTCGGCCACACTTGGTCGTTGGGTTTCTGATGAGGAACATGCCCATGGAAGTAAGAGTTCAGCGGGAGAAGCCGCTCAGGCTTACCCGGGAATGTGTCACTGTTCTCGGCCACGCTTGGTCGTAGGTCCCGGTGAGGAACATGCCCATGGAAGTCGGAGCTCCAAACTCCAAATTGCCCTCAGCGGGAGCACTTGCTGAGGCTGCCCGGGCATGGGTGACTGTTCCCCGGGCTCACTTGGTCGTAGGTCCCGGTGTGGAACGTGCCCATGGAAGTTGAAGGGAAGAGAACCGCGAAAGGGAGTTTTTGCGCTAAGCCGCGGCCGAGGAGGGCGCACCGATCCCGGCTTGATTCCTGCCATTCCCGGTCCCCAAACCGGACTCGGCATGGTGGTTGGATCCGTGACCCTGGAACCCTGGGCGGGGAGCCTAGGGGCGAGAGGGGCCCCATGGAGCTCGGGCAGACTAGAAGTACCCTCGTCTGCCCGCTGGAGGGCGCCCTTCCCGGAGCGGAGGGGACCCCCTTGGCCACCAAGTGCAAGCCGAGTTTGGAGCTCGAAACCCGGCCAGGCTTGGTCGGAGGTCCCGGTGAGGAACATGGCCATGGAAGTCGGAGCTCAGCGGGAGCAGCCACTCAGGCTACCCGGGAATGTGTCACTGTCCCCTGGCCAAGACTTGGCGGCAAGTCCCGGGGAGGAATAGTGCTCATGGAAGTACCTCAGCGGGAGCAGCCACTCAGGCTACCCGGGAATGTGTCACTGTCCCCCGGCCAAGACTTGGCGGCAAGTCCCGGGGAGGAATAGTGCCCATGGAAGTAGCTCAGCGGGAGCAGCCACTCAGGCTACCCGGGAATGTGTCACTGTCCCCCGGCCAGACTTGGCGGCAGGTCCCGGGGAGGAATAGTGCTCATGGAAGTAGCTCAGCGGGAGCAGCCACTCAGGCTACCCGAGAATGTGTCACTGTCCCTCGGCCACCCTTGGTCGTTGGGTTCCTGATGAGGAACATGCCCATGGAACTAAAGAGTTCAGCGGGAGCATCCGCTCAGGCTACCCGGGAATGTGTCACTGTCCCCCGGCCAGACTTGGCGGCAGGTCCCGGGGAGGAATAGTGCCCATGGAAGTCGGAGCTCCAACCTCCAAGTTGACCTCAGCGGGAGCACTCGCTGAGGCTGCCCGGGCATGGGTGACTGTTCCCCGGCCACACTTGGTCGGAGGTCCCGGTGAGGAACATGCCCATGGAAGTTGGTGGGAAGAGAACCGCGAAAGGGAGTTTTGCGGCTGAGCCGCGGCCGAGGAGGTCTCACTAATTCCGGCATGATTCCTGCCAGGCCCGGTACCCTATATGGGACTCGGCTGGGTGGCTGTAGCCGGGACCCTGGAACCCTGGGCGGGGAGCCTAGGGGCGAGAGGGGCCCCATGGAGCTCGGGCAGACTAGAAGTACCCTCGTCTGCCCGCTGGAGGGCGCCCTTCCCGGAGCGGAGGGGACCCCCTTGGCCACCAAGTGCAAGCCGAGTTTGGAGCTCGAAACCCGGCCACACTTGGTAGTTGGTCCCGGTGAGGAACATGCCCATGGAAGTAAGAGCTCAGCGGGAGCAGCCACTCAGGCTACCCGGCAATGTGTCACTGTCCCCCGGCCAAGACTTGGCGGCAAGTCCCGGGGAGGAATAGTGCCCATGGAAGTAGCTCAGCGGGAGCAGCCACTCGGGCTACCCGGGAATGTGTCACTGTCCCCCGGCCAGACTTGGCGGCAGGTCCCGGGGAGGAATAGTGCCCATGGAAGTGGCTCAGCGGGAGCAGCCACTCAAGCTACCCGGGAATGTGTCACTGTCCCCCGGCCAAGACTTGGCGGCAAGTCCCGGGGAGGAATAATGCCCATGGAAGTGGCTCAGCGGGAGCAGCCACTCAGGCTACCCGGGAATGTGTCACTGTCCCCCGGCCAGACTTGGCGGCAGGTCCCGGGGAGGAATAGTGCTCATGGAAGTAGCTCAGCGGGAGCAGCCACTCAGGCTACCCGAGAATGTGTCACTGTCCCTCGGCCACCCTTGGTCGTTGGGTTCCTGATGAGGAACATGCCCATGGAACTAAAGAGTTCAGCGGGAGCATCCGCTCAGGCTACCCGGGAATGTGTCACTGTCCCCCGGCCAGACTTGGCGGCAGGTCCCGGGGAGGAATAGTGCCCATGGAAGTCGGAGCTCCAACCTCCAAGTTGACCTCAGCGGGAGCACTCGCTGAGGCTGCCCGGGCATGGGTGACTGTTCCCCGGCCACACTTGGTCGGAGGTCCCGGTGAGGAACATGCCCATGGAAGTTGGTGGGAAGAGAACCGCGAAAGGGAGTTTTGCGGCTGAGCCGCGGCCGAGGAGGTCTCACTAATTCCGGCATGATTCCTGCCAGGCCCGGTACCCTATATGGGACTCGGCTGGGTGGCTGTAGCCGGGACCCTGGAACCCTGGGCGGGGAGCCTAGGGGCGAGAGGGGCCCCATGGAGCTCGGGCAGACTAGAAGTACCCTCGTCTGCCCGCTGGAGGGCGCCCTTCCCGGAGCGGAGGGGACCCCCTTGGCCACCAAGTGCAAGCCGAGTTTGGAGCTCGAAACCCGGCCACACTTGGTAGTTGGTCCCGGTGAGGAACATGCCCATGGAAGTAAGAGCTCAGCGGGAGCAGCCACTCAGGCTACCCGGCAATGTGTCACTGTCCCCCGGCCAAGACTTGGCGGCAAGTCCCGGGGAGGAATAGTGCCCATGGAAGTAGCTCAGCGGGAGCAGCCACTCGGGCTACCCGGGAATGTGTCACTGTCCCCCGGCCAGACTTGGCGGCAGGTCCCGGGGAGGAATAGTGCCCATGGAAGTGGCTCAGCGGGAGCAGCCACTCAAGCTACCCGGGAATGTGTCACTGTCCCCCGGCCAAGACTTGGCGGCAAGTCCCGGGGAGGAATAATGCCCATGGAAGTGGCTCAGCGGGAGCAGCCACTCAGGCTACCCGGGAATGTGTCACTGTCCCCCGGCCAGACTTGGCGGCAGGTCCCGGGGAGGAATAGTGCTCATGGAAGTAGCTCAGCGGGAGCAGCCACTCAGGCTACCCGAGAATGTGTCACTGTCCCTCGGCCACCCTTGGTCGTTGGGTTCCTGATGAGGAACATGCCCATGGAACTAAAGAGTTCAGCGGGAGCATCCGCTCAGGCTACCCGGGAATGTGTCACTGTCCCCCGGCCAGACTTGGCGGCAGGTCCCGGGGAGGAATAGTGCCCATGGAAGTCGGAGCTCCAACCTCCAAGTTGACCTCAGCGGGAGCACTCGCTGAGGCTGCCCGGGCATGGGTGACTGTTCCCCGGCCACACTTGGTCGGAGGTCCCGGTGAGGAACATGCCCATGGAAGTTGGTGGGAAGAGAACCGCGAAAGGGAGTTTTGCGGCTGAGCCGCGGCCGAGGAGGTCTCACTAATTCCGGCATGATTCCTGCCAGGCCCGGTACCCTATATGGGACTCGGCTGGGTGGCTGTAGCCGGGACCCTGGAACCCTGGGCGGGGAGCCTAGGGGCGAGAGGGGCCCCATGGAGCTCGGGCAGACTAGAAGTACCCTCGTCTGCCCGCTGGAGGGCGCCCTTCCCGGAGCGGAGGGGACCCCCTTGGCCACCAAGTGCAAGCCGAGTTTGGAGCTCGAAACCCGGCCACACTTGGTAGTTGGTCCCGGTGAGGAACATGCCCATGGAAGTAAGAGCTCAGCGGGAGCAGCCACTCAGGCTACCCGGCAATGTGTCACTGTCCCCCGGCCAAGACTTGGCGGCAAGTCCCGGGGAGGAATAGTGCCCATGGAAGTAGCTCAGCGGGAGCAGCCACTCGGGCTACCCGGGAATGTGTCACTGTCCCCCGGCCAGACTTGGCGGCAGGTCCCGGGGAGGAATAGTGCCCATGGAAGTGGCTCAGCGGGAGCAGCCACTCAAGCTACCCGGGAATGTGTCACTGTCCCCCGGCCAAGACTTGGCGGCAAGTCCCGGGGAGGAATAATGCCCATGGAAGTGGCTCAGCGGGAGCAGCCACTCAGGCTACCCGGGAATGTGTCACTGTCCCCCGGCCAGACTTGGCGGCAGGTCCCGGGGAGGAATAGTGCTCATGGAAGTAGCTCAGCGGGAGCAGCCACTCAGGCTACCCGAGAATGTGTCACTGTCCCTCGGCCACCCTTGGTCGTTGGGTTCCTGATGAGGAACATGCCCATGGAACTAAAGAGTTCAGCGGGAGCATCCGCTCAGGCTACCCGGGAATGTGTCACTGTCCCCCGGCCAGACTTGGCGGCAGGTCCCGGGGAGGAATAGTGCCCATGGAAGTCGGAGCTCCAACCTCCAAGTTGACCTCAGCGGGAGCACTCGCTGAGGCTGCCCGGGCATGGGTGACTGTTCCCCGGCCACACTTGGTCGGAGGTCCCGGTGAGGAACATGCCCATGGAAGTTGGTGGGAAGAGAACCGCGAAAGGGAGTTTTGCGGCTGAGCCGCGGCCGAGGAGGTCTCACTAATTCCGGCATGATTCCTGCCAGGCCCGGTACCCTATATGGGACTCGGCTGGGTGGCTGTAGCCGGGACCCTGGAACCCTGGGCGGGGAGCCTAGGGGCGAGAGGGGCCCCATGGAGCTCGGGCAGACTAGAAGTACCCTCGTCTGCCCGCTGGAGGGCGCCCTTCCCGGAGCGGAGGGGACCCCCTTGGCCACCAAGTGCAAGCCGAGTTTGGAGCTCGAAACCCGGCCACACTTGGTAGTTGGTCCCGGTGAGGAACATGCCCATGGAAGTAAGAGCTCAGCGGGAGCAGCCACTCAGGCTACCCGGCAATGTGTCACTGTCCCCCGGCCAAGACTTGGCGGCAAGTCCCGGGGAGGAATAGTGCCCATGGAAGTAGCTCAGCGGGAGCAGCCACTCGGGCTACCCGGGAATGTGTCACTGTCCCCCGGCCAGACTTGGCGGCAGGTCCCGGGGAGGAATAGTGCCCATGGAAGTGGCTCAGCGGGAGCAGCCACTCAAGCTACCCGGGAATGTGTCACTGTCCCCCGGCCAAGACTTGGCGGCAAGTCCCGGGGAGGAATAATGCCCATGGAAGTGGCTCAGCGGGAGCAGCCACTCAGGCTACCCGGGAATGTGTCACTGTCCCCCGGCCAGACTTGGCGGCAGGTCCCGGGGAGGAATAGTGCTCATGGAAGTAGCTCAGCGGGAGCAGCCACTCAGGCTACCCGAGAATGTGTCACTGTCCCTCGGCCACCCTTGGTCGTTGGGTTCCTGATGAGGAACATGCCCATGGAACTAAAGAGTTCAGCGGGAGCATCCGCTCAGGCTACCCGGGAATGTGTCACTGTCCCCCGGCCAGACTTGGCGGCAGGTCCCGGGGAGGAATAGTGCCCATGGAAGTCGGAGCTCCAACCTCCAAGTTGACCTCAGCGGGAGCACTCGCTGAGGCTGCCCGGGCATGGGTGACTGTTCCCCGGCCACACTTGGTCGGAGGTCCCGGTGAGGAACATGCCCATGGAAGTTGGTGGGAAGAGAACCGCGAAAGGGAGTTTTGCGGCTGAGCCGCGGCCGAGGAGGTCTCACTAATTCCGGCATGATTCCTGCCAGGCCCGGTACCCTATATGGGACTCGGCTGGGTGGCTGTAGCCGGGACCCTGGAACCCTGGGCGGGGAGCCTAGGGGCGAGAGGGGCCCCATGGAGCTCGGGCAGACTAGAAGTACCCTCGTCTGCCCGCTGGAGGGCGCCCTTCCCGGAGCGGAGGGGACCCCCTTGGCCACCAAGTGCAAGCCGAGTTTGGAGCTCGAAACCCGGCCACACTTGGTAGTTGGTCCCGGTGAGGAACATGCCCATGGAAGTAAGAGCTCAGCGGGAGCAGCCACTCAGGCTACCCGGCAATGTGTCACTGTCCCCCGGCCAAGACTTGGCGGCAAGTCCCGGGGAGGAATAGTGCCCATGGAAGTAGCTCAGCGGGAGCAGCCACTCGGGCTACCCGGGAATGTGTCACTGTCCCCCGGCCAGACTTGGCGGCAGGTCCCGGGGAGGAATAGTGCCCATGGAAGTGGCTCAGCGGGAGCAGCCACTCAAGCTACCCGGGAATGTGTCACTGTCCCCCGGCCAAGACTTGGCGGCAAGTCCCGGGGAGGAATAATGCCCATGGAAGTGGCTCAGCGGGAGCAGCCACTCAGGCTACCCGGGAATGTGTCACTGTCCCTCGGCCACACTTTGCCGTAGGTCCCGGTGAGGAACATGCCCATGGAAGTCGGAGCTCCAACCGGGTGAAGCCGCCGAGAGCTAGCCGGGAATAGGGCGCCAAACCCGGCTACCGCCCTCCAGGCTTGCCCCGGTCGAAAGACCTACGTCCTCGCAGCAGCACCAAGCGAAAAATTCTCTAAGTGTGGGAGAACCGGGGACCCGACCGGTGGCACTCTGCCTCTCGCTGCCGCCCTCCTGGAAGCGTCCTCGGTCACTCGGAGTACGGCAGATTTCAGAGCTCCGGAATGGTGAAAAAGAACCGGAGAGAGGGCGAATCCGGCTTCTCTCTGCCGGGCGAGGACCACCGCAGGCGGCGGGGACGTCTGACAGGAGACGGCGCCGCGGCAGGCTTTCTAAGTGGCTGGGCTTTTTGTCCTCGGCGAAAGTCGAAAAAATTTTGCGGTCCGAGCTGCCCTGCTCCTGCCGGGGAAGGCTTACCGCCGGCGGCTGCCAACCCCTGGCTTGCCCGCCGGATCGCCTTCGAAGGCTGCTGAAAAAGAACCCCGAGACGGGCACCTCTCGGAAGAACCGCAGACCAAAACCGACCGGTCCGACTTTCAGTGCACCTTCGGCGGCAGAGAGAAGCAGCAAAAATACCGGTCAGAGAAGGGGAGTTTTGGTCGACTCTGCCAGGCTTTTGCACTAAGTCAGATCCGTAATGCCAGCGGGACTGAGTCGCTTTTGCGTGCCGTGGTCCTGGAGGCCTGCTCGGACAGGGCGGTCCTTCGGGTCCCGCGGGAAGGGGCATTTCATGTTCCTCTGCGGGAGGTGATCCATTTTCTGCGGGAAATGGCGAGCCCCTTCGGCTACAAGAGTGTGTAGGTCCCGCTCAACAGTCTACGTCCTTAACCATCGGGGACTTTGTAGATTGTGCCCGTAATCGCTCTCCGCAGAACAGAGCGGGAGGTCTCCGCGGCGGAGGCCGGAGAGGGCGCGAGGTGAGCGGCATGGTATGACTGGGTTCGTGCCGCTCACTGGTACCCGGAGCGTGGCGCCCTCCGGGTAAAAGGCTAGCCGGGGCGAGCAGGTGGGTTGACGGGCGCATAAGCCACGCCGTCCCCGCCATACAAGGTGCCGGTGGCCTGGCGAACCACCGGCGTAAGGCTAGCCAGGGCGGACCGCGGGGCAGAGGGCGCTTAAGCCACGCTCTCTCTCCATCCCACCAGTACAAACGGGGAAAAAAATTTCAAAGTGTGGGAGAACCGGGGACCCGACCGGTGGCACTCTGCCTCTCGCTGCCGCCCTCCTGGAAGCGTCCTCGGTCACTCGGAGTACGGCAGATTCCAGAGCTCCGGAAGGGTGAAAAAGAACCGGAGAGAGGGCGACTCTGGTTTCTCACTGCCGGGCGAGGACCACCGCAGGCGGCGGGGACGTCTGACAGGAGACGGCGCCGCGGCAGGCTTTCTAAGTGGCTGGGCTTTTTGTCCTCGGCGAAAGTCGAAAAAATTTTGCGGTCCGAGCTGCCCTGCTCCTGCCGGGGAAGGCTTACCGCCGGCGGCTGCCAACCCCTGGCTTGCCCGCCGGATCGCCTTCGAAGGCTGCTGAAAAAGAACCCCGAGACGGGCACCTCTCGGAAGAACCGCAGACCAAAACCGACCGGTCCGACTTTCAGTGCACCTTCGGCGGCAGAGAGAAGCAGCAAAAATACCGGTCAGAGATGGGGAGTTTTGGTCGACTCTGCCAGGCTTTTGCACTAAGTCAGATCCGTAATGCCAGCGGGACTGAGTCGCTTTTGCGTGCCGTGGTCCTGGAGGCCTGCTCGGACAGGGCGGTCCTTCGGGTCCCGCGGGAAGGGGCATTTCATGTTCCTCTGCGGGAGGTGATCCATTTTCTGCGGGAAATGGCGAGCCCCTTCGGCTACAAGAGTGTGTAGGTCCCGCTCAACAGTCTACGTCCTTAACCATCGGGGACTTTGTAGATTGTGCCCGTAATCGCTCTCCGCAGAACAGAGCGGGAGGTCTCCGCGGCGGAGGCCGGAGAGGGCGCGAGGTGAGCGGCATGGTATGACTGGGTTCGTGCCGCTCACTGGTACCCGGAGCGTGGCGCCCTCCGGGTAAAAGGCTAGCCGGGGCGAGCAGGTGGGTTGACGGGCGCATAAGCCACGCCGTCCCCGCCATACAAGGTGCCGGTGGCCTGGCGAACCACCGGCGTAAGGCTAGCCAGGGCGGACCGCGGGGCAGAGGGCGCTTAAGCCACGCTCTCTCTCCATCCCACCAGTACAAACGGGGAAAAAATTTCAAAGTGTGGGAGAACCGGGGACCCGACCGGTGGCACTCTGCCTCTCGCTGCCGCCCTCCTGGAAGCGTCCTCGGTCACTCGGAGTACGGCAGATTCCAGAGCTCCGGAATGGTGAAAAAGAACCGGAGAGAGGGCGACTCTGGTTTCTCACTGCCGGGCGAGGACCACCGCAGGCGGCGGGGACGTCTGACAGGAGACGGCGCCGCGGCAGGCTTTCTAAGTGGCTGGGCTTTTTGTCCTCGGCGAAAGTCGAAAAAATTTTGCGGTCCGAGCTGCCCTGCTCCTGCCGGGGAAGGCTTACCGCCGGCGGCTGCCAACCCCTGGCTTGCCCGCCGGATCGCCTTCGAAGGCTGCTGAAAAAGAACCCCGAGACGGGCACCTCTCGGAAGAACCGCAGACCAAAACCGACCGGTCCGACTTTCAGTGCACCTTCGGCGGCAGAGAGAAGCAGCAAAAATACCGGTCAGAGAAGGGGAGTTTTGGTCGACTCTGCCAGGCTTTTGCACTAAGTCAGATCCGTAATGCCAGCGGGACTGAGTCGCTTTTGCGTGCCGTGGTCCTGGAGGCCTGCTCGGACAGGGCGGTCCTTCGGGTCCCGCGGGAAGGGGCATTTCATGTTCCTCTGCGGGAGGTGATCCATTTTCTGCGGGAAATGGCGAGCCCCTTCGGCTACAAGAGTGTGTAGGTCCCGCTCAACAGTCTACGTCCTTAACCATCGGGGACTTTGTAGATTGTGCCCGTAATCGCTCTCCGCAGAACAGAGCGGGAGGTCTCCGCGGCGGAGGCCGGAGAGGGCGCGAGGTGAGCGGCATGGTATGACTGGGTTCGTGCCGCTCACTGGTACCCGGAGCGTGGCGCCCTCCGGGTAAAAGGCTAGCCGGGGCGAGCAGGTGGGTTGACGGGCGCATAAGCCACGCCGTCCCCGCCATACAAGGTGCCGGTGGCCTGGCGAACCACCGGCGTAAGGCTAGCCAGGGCGGACCGCGGGGCAGAGGGCGCTTAAGCCACGCTCTCTCTCCATCCCACCAGTACAAACGGGGAAAAAATTTCAAAGTGTGGGAGAACCGGGGACCCGACCGGTGGCACTCTGCCTCTCGCTGCCGCCCTCCTGGAAGCGTCCTCGGTCACTCGGAGTACGGCAGATTTCAGAGCTCCGGAATGGTGAAAAAGAACCGGAGAGAGGGCGACTCTGGTTTCTCACTGCCGGGCGAGGACCACCGCAGGCGGCGGGGACGTCTGACAGGAGACGGCGCCGCGGCAGGCTTTCTAAGTGGCTGGGCTTTTTGTCCTCGGCGAAAGTCGAAAAAATTTTGCGGTCCGAGCTGCCCTGCTCCTGCCGGGGAAGGCTTACCGCCGGCGGCTGCCAACCCCTGGCTTGCCCGCCGGATCGCCTTCGAAGGCTGCTGAAAAAGAACTCCGAGACGGGCACCTCTCGGAAGAACCGCAGACCAAAACCGACCGGTCCGACTTTCAGTGCACCTTCGGCGGCAGAGAGAAGCAGCAAAAATACCGGTCAGAGAAGGGGAGTTTTGGTCGACTCTGCCAGGTTTTTGCACTAAGTCAGATCCGTAATGCCAGCGGGACTGAGTCGCTTTTGCGTGCCGTGGTCCTGGAGGCCTGCTCGGACAGGGCGGTCCTTCGGGTCCCGCGGGAAGGGGCATTTCATGTTCCTCTGCGGGAGGTGATCCATTTTCTGCGGGAAATGGCGAGCCCCTTCGGCTACAAGAGTGTGTAGGTCCCGCTCAACAGTCTACGTCCTTAACCATCGGGGACTTTGTAGATTGTGCCCGTAATCGCTCTCCGCAGAACAGAGCGGGAGGTCTCCGCGGCGGAGGCCGGAGAGGGCGCGAGGTGAGCGGCATGGTATGACTGGGTTCGTGCCGCTCACTGGTACCCGGAGCGTGGCGCCCTCCGGGTAAAAGGCTAGCCGGGGCGAGCAGGTGGGTTGACGGGCGCATAAGCCACGCCGTCCCCGCCATACAAGGTGCCGGTGGCCTGGCGAACCACCGGCGTAAGGCTAGCCAGGGCGGACCGCGGGGCAGAGGGCGCATAAGCCACGCCGACCCCGCTGTACAAGGTGCCGGTGGCCTGGCGAACCACCGGCGTAAGGCTAGCCAAGGGCGTACCGCGGGGCAGAGGGCGCTTAAGCCACGCTCTCTCTCCATCCCACCAGTACAAACGGGGAAAAAATTTCAAAGTGTGGGAGAACCGGGGACCCGACCGGTGGCACTCTGCCTCTCGCTGCCGCCCTCCTGGAAGCGTCCTCGGCCACTCGGTGTCCGGCAGATTTCAGAGCTCCGGAATGGTGAAAAAGAACCGGTGAGAGGGCGACTCCGGATTCTCTCTGCCGGGCGAGGACCACCGCAGGCGGCATGGGAAGTCTGACAGGAGACGGCGCTGCGGGCAGGATTTCGAAGTGCATGGGCTTTTGGCCTCGGCGAAAGTCGAAAAAATTTTGCGGTCCGAGCTGCCCTGCTCCTGCCGGGGAAGGCTCACCGCCGGCGGCTGCCGACCCCTGGCTTGCCCGCCGGATGTCCTTCGAAGGCTGCTGAAAAAGAACTGCCAGGCGGGCACCTCTCGGAAGAACCGCAGACAAAAACATAAAAATTTTGGGCGATCCGACCCTCAGTGCACCTTCGGCGGCAGAGAAAAGCATCAAAAATACCGGTCAAAGAAGCGAGGTTTTGGTCGACTCTGCCAGGTTTTTGCACAAAGTGTTGGCATCGTGCGGCGTCGCGCTTTGCTGTACCGTATCCCCAATGGAGCGGCGCCCGGCGGGGTAGGCTAGCCATGTGAGGTCGAGGGCGGGAGAACGGGACGTAAGCCAGGCCGTTCTCCACAAGAAATTCCGGACGCGGAGACCCCTTCTCCGCCCTACGGTCCCCAATGGGGTGGCGCCCGGCGGGTGAGGCTAGCCATGGGAGGACGGGACGCAAGCCAGGCCGTTCTCCACAAGAAATTCCGGACGCGGAGACCCCTTCTCCGCCCTACGGTCCCCAATGGGGTGGCGCCCGGCGGGTGAGGCTAGCCATGTGAGGTCGAGGGCGGGAGGACGGGACGTAAGCCAGGCCGTTCTCCACAAGTAAAATTCCGGACGCGGAGACCCCTTCTCCGCCCTACGGTCCCCAATGGGGTGGCGCCCGGCGGGTGAGGCTAGCCATGTGAGGTCGAGGGCGGGAGGACGGGACGTAAGCCAGGCCGTTCTCCACAAGTAAAATTCCGGACGCGGAGACCCCTTCTCCGCCCTACGGTCCCCAATGGGGTGGCTCCCGGCGGGTGAGGCTAGCCATGTGAGGTCGAGGGCGGGAGGACGGGACGTAAGCCAGGCCGTTCTCCACAAGTAAAATTCCGGACGCGGAGACCCCTTCTCCGCCCTACGGTCCCCAATGGGGTGGCTCCCGGCGGGTGAGGCTAGCCATGTGAGGTCGAGGGCGGGAGGACGGGACGCAAGCCAGGCCGTTCTCCACAAACTCCCAGCGGTAGAGTCTCGGCTCTCCGCTCTTTTGATCGATCTGACACAGCGCGATCCGGCGGGGCAAGGCACTTTGCTCGGTCAGGGGTATTGGCCCCGGCCGGTTTATGGTAAAGCGTTCCTTAGCCTCAGTCTTGGTCGCGCATCAATCCCCCGCTCCCCGTGAGCGGCTGTCGTCCTCTGCCTAAGGTTGTGTAGCGCGGTGCCAGTGTGGTCCTCGCACGGCCCCGCTCCTGCCACAAGCGGTAGGACTCTCTGCTTCGGCTGAGGTTTGCTACGAAGCGTATGGAACGGGCGTACTCCACCGTACCGTGGGTGGGGGGCGGCGGCGTTGGCGGCGGCAGCGTCCAGCGAGGAGCTCCGGCTCCCCGCGGTAGCGCCTCGCCTAGTGTCCCTCGGGCAAGTCCAATCGCCCCCCGCCCGGTCGGAGAGCGCAGACACTTCTGTGTCCACGGTTTATTTCCGCAGCACGAAAAGGGACGGCTCCCGCTTGCTCCTCGCGGGGACGAGGCTTAGACCCACCGTGGCGCTTCCGCGGTAGGTAGGGTCGTCTGCCGTAGGAGCGGTAGCGGTCGAGTGGTCCCCAGTGTACCCTGTTAGCGCTGCCCGCCTACGCCTGAAGAGCTGCGGACCGAGAAAAAGGTTCGCTCCGCTGCTGACGGCGAAGCGCGCGGCACGCCGCGGAAGAGGAGAGGGAGCGGTCGCCCCCGGGGCGGCTCCCCTCCGAGTCCGGCAGAAGCAGAGATTGTAGCGGAGGGGGGGGGTTTTCTAAATTCCCCGGGCGTGTTATCCCCAGCGGTAGCCTTCGAACTCTTCAACCGCAAGCACGATCGCACGTTCACAGCACCCGTCACTAGGAGCCGGGCCAGAGGCGGGCGGCAGACGAAACCGACATGAGCGCTTAAGGGTATTGCACCCCCGGCGCCCAGACCCTGGAAATTGAGTCTGCCCCCAAAGCCCACCCGCGTCCTCCTTGGCGCTCCCGGAGTACATGGTCGTAGATGGGCCATCGGTCGCTAATGCCAAACTGCGTCCCAGGGGTGCGTCCCCTCTGACCAACGGCAGACCCATCCCTCTCGCCAATCCGCGGATCCCCGCCAGGTCCCGAACAGGGCTCGTCCTTTAGCGTTTCAAATGCGCCCTCCCCGCCATACGAGGGGTTGAGGACCGTAGCCTTCCCTTACGAGAGGCACCAGGGGTGCGCCTGCTCGAGGGCCCGGCCGTGGGCGTAACGCTTGGGCCGCCCGGGGGAGTCGGTAGACCATGGGAGACCAACACTCGCACACGAACGTTGCCCGTGCTTTGTGGAAGAGAGCTTCTTTTGCGAGGTTGTCGCTGCGGATGGCGCCCGGACAAACCCTATCCCTAATACTTCTGGGGAATTGGCGTCTAAGCCACCCTGCTCGGTATCCCTGCACCCACGAAGGGGGCCGTGGAAGGCTTGGGGTCTCGCCGGCGAAACCGACCGGATGCCCGGGGTACTGAACCCCCGGGGTCCCACCCTGGAAATTGAGCCGTCCGACCCCGCCACGTCTTCCTAGTGCTCTCCTTGGCTCCCCCGCCTGTGGGCGTCGTTAGGGGCTGCGGTCATCAGCGCCGGCTAAGCTTCGGCAACACGGCCGACCCACCCCTTCGGCGCCTGGGGGAGCCTGGTCCCAGTCCGGGCCGTTCCGTAGGGGCGGCTATCCCTTACATGAGGGACTCGGTGCGTCCGCTCGGGCTGCGGGGCTCCGGCTCCGACAGCCGGGGAGCTGGTTTTGACCGCGGGCCTCGACGGGAGCCGGCAGGGACCGGACTTAGGCGTCAAGCCGAAAATAACCCCGGCACCCTCGCGTGCTTCCAAAGCGAGGGGACCTTTGGCCGAGCGGGGGCACCGGAAGCCGAACCGACCCCAACCCCTCTTCCTACCCCAGGGCTGGGCTGACCAATCCCCTGATCGGGTCTAAAATGGAAGAAGGGGATTCGAGGGAAGGGGCTGGCGGAAGGCAGTTGCCCGACGGAGTAGGCGAAGGCCAGGCCGTTTCCGAGTCCCGAGCAGAGGAGGGCGAACTCGGCTCTTCATCGACCGACGGCGAGGCGAGGGCGGTGGCTGCCGCGGGGAAGACTCCATTGCTCGTCAGCGCGCTAGGAGCGGGGCCGACTGGCTGCTCGGGGTATGGCATCCCCGGGGGCCCACCCTGGAAATCTTCGCTCCTCAGCCGCTGCAGGTTATAAGGTCCCGCCGCGCGTAAGCGCTCAACTCTCCGACCCACGGATGTCGAGCCCATGGTGAGCCGGCCGTTTCGTACGGGGAAAAGGGGTCCTCTGGCCCCACATCGATCGAGGGGGGTTTAGATCCGCGGAGGCACGCACCGCGAGGCGAATCGCTGCTTTTCCCCAAGAGGTTAACCTTCAAACCACCGAGTAGGTTCGGGGCAGGGCCGACAGTCTGCACTGGGGTATTGCATCCCTGGTGGGGCGACCCTGGAAATCTCTGCCCCTTTCCACTCTTTCGGTTGGGCCTCTCGTCGGGGCGAGCGTAAGTCGGCAAGCAGACGTGGGAAGAGGCTTCTTACCGGTGACACTCCCTTCGTGAGAGAGGCAGGTACTCGCCCCGGACCCCGGTCCAAATCTGCGCGGGCCGGACGGCGTCGGCCCTAGCCGAAGGCCGCTCCCGCGAAGCCAGGGAGCCGAAAATAACCCCGACACCCTCCGCGACCTCGCGTGCTTCCAAAGCGAGGGGAACCTTTGGCCGAGCGGGGGCACCCGAAGCCGAACCGACCCCAACCCCTCTTCCTACCCCAGGGCTGGGCTGACCAATCCCCTGATCGGGTCTAAAATGGAAGAAGGGGATTCGAGGGAAGGGGCTGGCGGAAGGCAGTTGCCCGACGGAGTAGGCGAAGGCCAGGCCGTTTCCAAATATCGAGCAGAGGAGGGCGAACGACGTTCTTCATCGACTGACGGCGAGGCTAGGGCGAAGGCGGTGGCTGCCGCGGGGAAGACTCCATTGCTTGCCAGCGTGCTAGGAGCGGGGCCGACAGGCTGCTCGGGGTATGGCATCCCCGGGGGCCCACCCTGGAAATCTTCGCTCCTCAGCCGCTGCAGGTTATAAGGTCCCGCCGCGCGTAAGCGCTCAACTCCCCGACCCACGGACGTCGAGCCCATGGTGAGCTGACAGTTTCGTACGGGGAAAAGGGGTCCTCTGGCCCCACATCGATCGAGGGGGTTTAGATCCGCGGAGGCACGCACCGCGAGGCGAATCGCTGCTTTTCCCCAAGAGGTTAACCTTCAAACCACCGAGTAGGTTCGGGGCAGGGCCGACTGCCTGCACTGGGGTATTGCATCCCTGGTGGGGCGACCCTGGAAATCTCTGCCCCTTTCCACTCTTTCGGTTGGGCCTCTCGTCGGGGCGAGCGTAAGTCGGCAAGCAGACGTGGGAAGAGGCTTCTTACCGGTGACACTCCCTTCGTGAGAGAGGCAGGTACTCGCCCCGCACCCCGGTCCAAATCTGCTCGGTCCGGCCGTCGTCGGCCCTAGCCGAAGGCCGCTCCCGCGAAGCCAGGCGATCCGAGCCGAGGATCCGCGCGAGCCTTCTCCAAGCCCTCTGCCGGGCGCTGGTGTTGAAAGCGTAGCGGACCCTGTTCGCCGGAGCGATAGGAGCGGAGCACCGGTCCCGAAGGGTTGAAAGCTGGGTAGCAGCGCCGTAGCTTCCCTCCCAGCCTTCCCCCGGACCTGGCGCCCGATCCCCTCCGCTCCTCTGTGCGTTGGCGGGCGGCGCTGCATGGGTACGTCGCGACGGCTCCCTATCGTCTCTCTCTCGCTTAACAGTGGTGAGAGGTGGTGGTGGCGCTGTCGAGGTGCTGAAGTCGAGCGTCCAATGCTTTCCTTCTATGCGCAGCCTACAGGAGCTGTCCGAGCTTCGGAGGTGCTGATGGAGGTGAGAGTCGAGCGCCGCTTCTTGGCTGATCTGAGTGGGGAAAGCCAGCGACTGCGAGAGGGAGGGGGGAAGGAAAGGCTTTTTCGGGTCCTTGGAAGGGACCGCGAGAGCATCTTTCTTGCCCCCCTGCCCTAAGCTCCATCCAATGTTGTCTGCGAGGTCTTCTCTGGCGGCGGAGAAGCGCTGCGGTAGCAGCAGCAACGAGCGTTCCCATGAGCTCACGGAGCCTGACTCCAAGAGTCTACCCCTCAGAGCCCCGGCTACCTGGTTGATCCTGCCAGTAGTATATGCTTGTTTTAAAGATTAAGCCATGCATGTCTAAG
>NW_027285099.1:97500-117500 GCF_040894005.1 Engystomops pustulosus
GAGGAACAAGCCCATGGAAGTAGGAGCTCAGCGGGAGCAGCCAGTTGGCCTATGCGGCCACATGTCACTGTCCCCCGGCCAGACTTGGCGGCAAGTCCCGGGGAGGAACAAGCCCATGGAAGTAGGAGCTCCTACTTCCAAAGTGATGACGTCAGCGGGAGCAGCCGCTCGGCCGTATCCGGCGGCATGTCACTGTCCCCCGGCCAGACTTGGCGGCAAGTCCCGGGGAGGAACAAGCCCATGGAAGTAGGAGCTCAGCGGGAGCAGCCAGTTGGCCTATGCGGCCACATGTCACTGTCCCCCGGCCAGACTTGGCGGCAAGTCCCGGGGAGGAACAAGCCGTCAGCGGGAGCAGCCGCTCGGCCGTATCCGGCCGCATGTCACTGTTCCCCGGCCAGACTTGGCGGCAAGTCCCGGGGAGGAACAAGTCAGCGGGAGAAGCCACTTCGCCTACCCGGCCAAGTGTCACTGTCCCCCGGCCAGACTTGGCGGCAAGTCCCGGGGAGGAATAATGCCCATGGAAGTAGGAGCTCCTACTTCCAAAGGGGCAAGTCAGCGGGAGAAGCCACTTCGCCTACCCGGCCAAGTGTCACTGTCCCCCGGCCAGACTTGGCGGCAAGTCCCGGGGAGGAATAATGCCCATGGAAGTAGGAGCTCCTACTTCCAAAGGGGCAAGTCAGCGGGAGAAGCCACTTCGCCTACCCGGCCAAGTGTCACTGTCCCCCGGCCAGACTTGGCGGCAAGTCCCGGGGAGGAATAATGCCCATGGAAGTAGGAGCTCCTACTTCCAAAGGGGCAAGTCAGCGGGAGAAGCCACTTCGCCTACCCGGCCAAGTGTCACTGTCCCCCGGCCAGACTTGGCGGCAAGTCCCGGGGTGGAATAATGCCCATGGAAGTAGGAGCTCCTACTTCCAAAGGGGCAAGTCAGCGGGAGAAGCCACTTCGCCTACCCGGCCAAGTGTCACTGTCCCCCGGCCAGACTTGGCGGCAAGTCCCGGGGAGGAATAATGCCCATGGAAGTAGGAGCTCCTACTTCCAAAGGGGCAAGTCAGCGGGAGAAGCCAGTTGGCCTATCCGGCCTAGAGTCACTGTTCCCCGGCCACATTTGGCAGTAGGTCCCTGGGAGGAATAATGCCCATGGAAGTAGGAGCTACTACCTCCAAAGGGTGAAGACACTTGGCTCTAAGTGCCCGAGAGGTGTAATGCCCTTGGAAGTAAGAGCTCCTACTTCCAAAGGGGCAAGTCAGCGGGAGAAGCCAGTTGGCCTATCCGGCCAAGAGTCACTGTTCCCCGGCCACACTTGGCAGTAGGTCCCGGGGAGGAATAATGCCCATGGAAGTAAGAGCTCCTACTTCCAAAGGGGCAAGTCAGCGGGAGAAGCCAGTTGGCCTATCCGGCCAAGAGTCACTGTTCCCCGGCTACACTAGGCAGTAGGTCCCGGGGAGGAATAATGCCCATGGAAGTAGGAGCTACTACTTCCAAAGGGGCAAGTCAGCGGGAGAAGCCAGTTGGCCTATCCGGCCTAGAGTCACTGTTCCCCGGCCACATTTGGCAGTAGGTCCCTGGGAGGAATAATGCCCATGGAAGTAGGAGCTACTACCTCCAAAGGGTAAAGACACTTGGCTCTAAGTGCCCGAGAGGTGTAATGCCCTTGGAAGTAAGAGCTCCTACTTCCAAAGGGGCAAGTCAGCGGGAGAAGCCAGTTGGCCTATCCGGCCAAGAGTCACTGTTCCCCGGCCACACTTGGCAGTAGGTCCCGGGGAGGAATAATGCCCATGGAAGTAAGAGCTCCTACTTCCAAAGGGGCAAGTCAGCGGGAGAAGCCAGTTGGCCTATCCGGCCAAGAGTCACTGTTCCCCGGCTACACTAGGCAGTAGGTCCCGGGGAGGAATAATGCCCATGGAAGTAGGAGCTACTACTTCCAAAGGGGCAAGTCAGCGGGAGAAGCAAGTTGGCCTATCCGGCCAAGAGTCACTGTTCCCCGGCCACACTTGGCAGTAGGTCCCGGGGAGGAATAATGCCCATGGAAGTAGGAGCTACTACTTCCAAAGGGGCAAGTCAGCGGGAGAAGCCAGTTGGCCTATCCGGCCAAGAGTCACTGTTCCCCGGCTACACTAGGCAGTAGGTCCCGGGGAGGAATAATGCCCATGGAAGTAGGAGCTACTACTTCCAAAGGGGCAAGTCAGCGGGAGAAGCCAGTTGGCCTATCCGGCCAAGAGTCACTGTTCCCCGGCCACACTTGGCAGTAGGTCCCGGGGAGGAATAATGCCCATGGAAGTAGGAGCTACTACTTCCAAAGGGGCAAGTCAGCGGGAGAAGCCAGTTGGCCTATCCGGCCTAGAGTCACTGTTCCCCGGCCACATTTGGCAGTAGGTCCCGGGGAGGAATAATGCCCATGGAAGTAGGAGCTACTACCTCCAAAGGGTGAAGACACTTGGCTCTAAGTGCCCGAGAGGTATAATGCCCATGGAAGTAAGAGCTCCTACTTCCAAAGGGGCAAGTCAGCGGGAGAAGCCAGTTGGCCTATCCGGCCAAGAGTCACTGTTCCCCGGCCACACTTGGCAGTAGGTCCCGGGGAGGAATAATGCCCATGGAAGTAGGAGCTACTACTTCCAAAGGGGCAAGTCAGCGGGAGAAGCCACTTGGCCTACCCGGCCAAGGGTCCCTGTTCCCCGGCCACACTTGGCAGTAGGTCCCGGGGAGGAATAATGCCCATGGAAGTAGGAGGTACTACTTCCAAAGGGGCAAGTCAGCGGGAGCAGCCAGTTGGCCTACCCGGCCAAGGGTCACTGTTCCCCGGCCACACTTGGCAGTAGGTCCCGGGGAGGAATAATGCCCATGGAAGTAGGAGCTACTACCTTCAAAGGGTGAAGACACTTGGCTCTAAGTCCCCGAGAGGTATAATGCCCATGGAAGTAAGAGCTACTACTTCCAAAGGGGCAAGTCAGCGGGAGAAGCCACTTGGCCTACCCGGCCAAGGGTCACTGTTCCCCGGCCACACTTGGCAGTAGGTCCCGGGGAGGAATAATGCCCATGGAAGTAGGAGCTACTACTTCCAAAGGGGCAAGTCAGCGGGAGAAGCCACTTGGCCTATCCGGCCAAGGGTCACTGTTCCCCGGCCACACTTGGCAGTAGGTCCCGGGGAGGAATAATGCCCATGGAAGTAGGAGCCTCTACTTCCAAAGGGTCAAGTCAGCGGGAGAAGCCACTCGGCCTATCCGGCCAAGGGTCACTGTTCCCCGGATACACTTGGCAGTAGGTCCCGGGGAGGAATAATGCCCATGGAAGTAGGAGCTACTACCTTCAAAGGGTGAAGACACTTGGCTCTAAGTCCCCGAGAGGTATAATGCCCATGGAAGTAAGAGCTACTACTTCCAAAGGGGCAAGTCAGCGGGAGAAGCCACTTGGCCTATCCGGCCAAGGGTCACTGTTCCCCGGCCACACTTGGCAGTAGGTCCCGGGGAGGAATAATGCCCATGGAAGTAGGAGCTACTACTTCCAAAGGGGCAAGTCAGCGGGAGAAGCCACTTGGCCTATCCGGCCAAGGGTCACTGTTCCCCGGCCACACTTGGCTGTAGGTCCCGGGGAGGAATAATGCCCATGGAAGTAGGAGCTACTACTTCCAAAGGGGCAAGTCAGCGGGAGAAGCCACTTGGCCTATCCGGCAAAGGGTCACTGTTCCCCGGCCACACTTGGCAGTAGGTCCCGGGGAGGAATAATGCCCATGGAAGTAGGAGCTACTACCTTCAAAGGGTGAAGACACTTGGCTCTAAGTCCCCGAGAGGTATAATGCCCATGGAAGTAAGAGCTACTACTTCCAAAGGGGCAGGTCAGCGGGAGAAGCCACTTGGCCTACCCGGCCAAGGGTCACTGTTCCCCGGCCACACTTGGCAGTAGGTCCCGGGGAGGAATAATGCCCATGGAAGTAGGAGGTACTACTTCCAAAGGGGCAAGTCAGCGGGAGCAGCCAGTTGGCCTACCCGGCCAAGGGTCACTGTTCCCCGGCCACACTTGGCAGTAGGTCCCGGGGAGGAATAATGCCCATGGAAGTAGGAGCTACTACCTTCAAAGGGTGAAGACACTTGGCTCTAAGTCCCCGAGAGGTATAATGCCCATGGAAGTAAGAGCTACTACTTCCAAAGGGGCAGGTCAGCGGGAGAAGCCACTTGGCCTATCCGGCCAAGGGTCACTGTTCCCCGGCCACACTTGGCAGTAGGTCCCGGGGAGGAATAATGCCCATGGAAGTAGGAGCTACTACTTCCAAAGGGGCAAGTCAGCGGGAGAAGCCACTCGGCCTATCCGGCCACATGTCACTGTCCCCCGGCCACACTTGGCTGTAGGTCCCGATGAGGAATAATGCCCATGGAAGTAGGAGCCTCTACTTCCAAAGGGTCAAGTCAGCGGGAGAAGCCACTCGGCCTATCCGGCCAAGGGTCACTGTTCCCCGGCCGCACTTGGCAGTAGGTCCCGGGGAGGAATAATGCCCATGGAAGTAGGAGCTACTACTTCCAAAGGGGCAAGTCAGCGGGAGAAGCCACTTGGCCTATCCGGCCAAGGGTCACTGTTCCCCGGCTACACTTGGCAGTAGGTCCCGGGGAGGAATAATGCCCATGGAAGTAGGAGCTACTACCTTCAAAGGGTGAAGACACTTGGCTCTAAGTCCCCGAGAGGTATAATGCCCATGGAAGTAAGAGCTATATCTTCCAAAGGGGCAAGTCAGCGGGAGAAGCCACTTGGCCTATCCGGCCAAGGGTCACTGTTCCCCGGCCACACTTGGCAGTAGCTCCTGGGGAGGAATAATGCCCATGGAAGTAGGAGCTACTACTTCCAAAGGGGCAAGTCAGCGGGAGAAGCGACTTGGCCTATCCGGCCAAGGGTCACTGTTCCCCGGCCACACTTGGCAGTAGGTCCCGGGGAGGAATAATGCCCATGGAAGTAGGAGCTACTACTTCCAAAGGGGCAAGTCAGCGGGAGAAGCCACTTGGCCTATCCGGCCAAGAGTCACTGTTCCCCGGCCACACTTGGCAGTAGGTCCCGGGGAGGAATAATGCCCATGGAAGTAGGAGCTCCTACTTCCAAAGGGGCAAGTCAGCGGGAGCAGCCAGTTGGCCTATCCGGCCAAGGGTCACTGTTCCCCGGCCACACTTGGCAGTAGGTCCCGGGGAGGAATAATGCCCATGGAAGTAGGAGCTACTACTTCCAAAGGGGCAGGTCAGCGGGAGAAGCCACTTAGCCTATCCGGCCAAGGGTCACTGTTCCCCGGCCACACTTGGCAGTAGGTCCCGGGGAGGAATAATGCCCATGGAAGTAGGAGCCTCTACTTCCAAAGGGGCAAGTCAGCGGGAGAAGCCACTTGGTCTACCCGGCCAAGGGTCCCTGTTCCCCGGCCACACTTGGCAGTAGGTCCCGGGGAGGAATAATGCCCATGGAAGTAGGAGCCTCTACTTCCAAAGGGGCAAGTCAGCGGGAGAAGCCACTTGGTCTACCCGGCCAAGGGTCCCTGTTCCCCGGCCACACTTGGCAGTAGGTCCCGGGGAGGAATAATGCCCATGGAAGTAGGAGCTACTACTTCCAAAGGGGCAAGTCAGCGGGAGAAGCCACTTGGCCTATACGGCCAAGAGTCACTGTTCCCCGGCCACACTTGGCTGTAGGTCCCGGGGAGGAATAATGCCCATGGAAGTAGGAGCTACTACTTCCAAAGGGGCAAGTCAGCGGGAGAAGCCACTTGGCCTATCCGGCCAAGGGTCACTGTTCCCCGGCCACACTTGTCAGTAGATCCCGGGGAGGAATAATGCCCATGGAAGTAGGAGCTACTACCTCCAAAGGGTGAAGACACTTGGCTCTAAGTGCCCGAGAGGTATAATGCCCATGGAAGTAAGAGCTCCTACTTCCAAAGGGGCAAGTCAGCGGGAGCAGCCAGTTGGCCTATCCGGCCAAGGGTCACTGTTCCCCGGCCACACTTGGCAGTAGGTCCCGGGGAGGAATAATGCCCATGGAAGTAGGAGCTACTACTTCCAAAGGGGCAAGTCAGCGGGAGAAGCCACTTGGCCTACCCGGCCAAGGGTCACTGTTCCCCGGCCACACTTGGCAGTAGGTCCCGGGGAGGAATAATGCCCATGGAAGTAGGAGCTACTACCTTCAAAGGGTGAAGACACTTGGCTCTAAGTCCCCGAGAGGTATAATGCCCATGGAAGTAAGAGCTACTACTTCCAAAGGGGCAAGTCAGCGGGAGAAGCCACTTGGCCTATTCGGCCAAGGGTCACTGTTCCCCGGCCACACTTGGCAGTAGGTCCCGGGGAGGAATAATGCCCATGGAAGTAGGAGGTACTACTTCCAAAGGGGCAAGTCAGCGGGAGAAGCCACTTGGCCTACCCGGCCAAGGGTCACTGTTCCCCGGCCACACTTGGCAGTAGGTCCCGGGGAGGAATAATGCCCATGGAAGTAGGAGCTACTACCTTCAAAGGGTGAAGACACTTGGCTCTAAGTCCCCGAGAGGTATAATGCCCATGGAAGTAAGAGCTACTACTTCCAAAGGGGCAAGTCAGCGGGAGAAGCCACTTGGCCTATCCGGCCAAGGGTCACTGTTCCCCGGCCACACTTGGCAGTAGGTCCCGGGGAGGAATAATGCCCATGGAAGTAGGAGCCTCTACTTCCAAAGGGTCAAGTCAGCGGGAGAAGCCACTTGGCCTATCCGGCCAAGAGTCACTGTTCCCCGGCCACACTTGGCTGTAGGTCCTGGGGAGGAATAATGCCCATGGAAGTAGGAGCTACTACTTCCAAAGGGGCAAGTCAGCGGGAGAAGCCAGTTGGCCTATCCGGCCAAGGGTCACTGTTCCCCGGCCACACTTGGCAGTAGGTCCCGGGGAGGAATAATGCCCATGGAAGTAGGAGCTACTACTTCCAAAGGGGCAAGTCAGCGGGAGAAGCCACTTGGCCTATCCGGCCAAGAGTCACTGTCCCCCGGCCAGACTTGGCGGCAAGTCCCGGGGAGGAATAATGCCCATGGAAGTAAGAGCCTAGCGGGAGCAGCCGCACAGGCTTCCCGGGAATGTGTCACTGTCCCCCCAGGCAAGACTTGGCGGCAAGTCCCGGGGAGGAATAGTGCTCATGGAAGTAGGAGCTCAGCGGGAGAAGCCGCTAAGGCTTACCCGGGAATGTGTCACTGTTCTCGGCCACGCTTGGTCGTAGGTCCCGGTGAGGAACATGCCCATGGAAGTCGGAGCTCCAAACTCCAAATTGACCTCAGCTGGAGCACTTGCTGAGGCTGCCCGGGCATGGGTGACTGTTCCCCGGGCTCACTTGGTCGTAGGTCCCGGTGTGGAACGTGCCCATGGAAGTTGAAGGGAAGAGAACCGCGAAAGGGAGTTTTTGCGCTAAGCCGCGGCCGAGGAGGGCGCACCGATCCCGGCTTGATTCCTGCCATTCCCGGTCCCCAAACCGGACTCGGCATGGTGGTTGGATCCGTGACCCTGGAACCCTGGGCGGGGAGCCTAGGGGCGAGAGGGGCCCCATGGAGCTCGGGCAGACTAGAAGTACCCTCGTCTGCCCGCTGGAGGGCGCCCTTCCCGGAGCGGAGGGGACCCCCTTGGCCACCAAGTGCAAGCCGAGTTTGGAGCTCGAAACCCGGCCAGGCTTGGTCGGAGGTCCCGGTGAGGAACATGGCCATGGAAGTCGGAGCTCAGCGGGAGCAGCCACTCAGGCTACCCGGGAATGTGTCACTGTCCCCCGGCCAGACTTGGCGGCAAGTCCCGGGGAGGAACAGTGCCCATGGAAGTAAGAGCTCAGCGGGAGCAGCCACTCAGGCTACCCGGGAATGTGTCACTGTCCCCCGGCCAAGACTTGGCGGCAAGTCCCGGGGAGGAATAGTGCCCATGGAAGTAGCTCAGCGGGAGCAGCCACTCAGGCTAACCGGGAATGTGTCACTGTCCCCCGGCCAGACTTGGCGGCAAGTCCCGGGGAGGAATAGTGCCCATGGAAGTAGCTCAGCGGGAGCAGCTGCTGAGGCTACCCGTGAATGTGTCACTGTCCCTCGGCCACACTTGGTCGTTGGGTTTCTGATGAGGAACATGCCCATGGAAGTAAGAGTTCAGCGGGAGAAGCCGCTCAGGCTTACCCGGGAATGTGTCACTGTTCTCGGCCACGCTTGGTCGTAGGTCCCGGTGAGGAACATGCCCATGGAAGTCGGAGCTCCAAACTCCAAATTGCCCTCAGCGGGAGCACTTGCTGAGGCTGCCCGGGCATGGGTGACTGTTCCCCGGGCTCACTTGGTCGTAGGTCCCGGTGTGGAACGTGCCCATGGAAGTTGAAGGGAAGAGAACCGCGAAAGGGAGTTTTTGCGCTAAGCCGCGGCCGAGGAGGGCGCACCGATCCCGGCTTGATTCCTGCCATTCCCGGTCCCCAAACCGGACTCGGCATGGTGGTTGGATCCGTGACCCTGGAACCCTGGGCGGGGAGCCTAGGGGCGAGAGGGGCCCCATGGAGCTCGGGCAGACTAGAAGTACCCTCGTCTGCCCGCTGGAGGGCGCCCTTCCCGGAGCGGAGGGGACCCCCTTGGCCACCAAGTGCAAGCCGAGTTTGGAGCTCGAAACCCGGCCAGGCTTGGTCGGAGGTCCCGGTGAGGAACATGGCCATGGAAGTCGGAGCTCAGCGGGAGCAGCCACTCAGGCTACCCGGGAATGTGTCACTGTCCCCTGGCCAAGACTTGGCGGCAAGTCCCGGGGAGGAATAGTGCTCATGGAAGTACCTCAGCGGGAGCAGCCACTCAGGCTACCCGGGAATGTGTCACTGTCCCCCGGCCAAGACTTGGCGGCAAGTCCCGGGGAGGAATAGTGCCCATGGAAGTAGCTCAGCGGGAGCAGCCACTCAGGCTACCCGGGAATGTGTCACTGTCCCCCGGCCAGACTTGGCGGCAGGTCCCGGGGAGGAATAGTGCTCATGGAAGTAGCTCAGCGGGAGCAGCCACTCAGGCTACCCGAGAATGTGTCACTGTCCCTCGGCCACCCTTGGTCGTTGGGTTCCTGATGAGGAACATGCCCATGGAACTAAAGAGTTCAGCGGGAGCATCCGCTCAGGCTACCCGGGAATGTGTCACTGTCCCCCGGCCAGACTTGGCGGCAGGTCCCGGGGAGGAATAGTGCCCATGGAAGTCGGAGCTCCAACCTCCAAGTTGACCTCAGCGGGAGCACTCGCTGAGGCTGCCCGGGCATGGGTGACTGTTCCCCGGCCACACTTGGTCGGAGGTCCCGGTGAGGAACATGCCCATGGAAGTTGGTGGGAAGAGAACCGCGAAAGGGAGTTTTGCGGCTGAGCCGCGGCCGAGGAGGTCTCACTAATTCCGGCATGATTCCTGCCAGGCCCGGTACCCTATATGGGACTCGGCTGGGTGGCTGTAGCCGGGACCCTGGAACCCTGGGCGGGGAGCCTAGGGGCGAGAGGGGCCCCATGGAGCTCGGGCAGACTAGAAGTACCCTCGTCTGCCCGCTGGAGGGCGCCCTTCCCGGAGCGGAGGGGACCCCCTTGGCCACCAAGTGCAAGCCGAGTTTGGAGCTCGAAACCCGGCCACACTTGGTAGTTGGTCCCGGTGAGGAACATGCCCATGGAAGTAAGAGCTCAGCGGGAGCAGCCACTCAGGCTACCCGGCAATGTGTCACTGTCCCCCGGCCAAGACTTGGCGGCAAGTCCCGGGGAGGAATAGTGCCCATGGAAGTAGCTCAGCGGGAGCAGCCACTCGGGCTACCCGGGAATGTGTCACTGTCCCCCGGCCAGACTTGGCGGCAGGTCCCGGGGAGGAATAGTGCCCATGGAAGTGGCTCAGCGGGAGCAGCCACTCAAGCTACCCGGGAATGTGTCACTGTCCCCCGGCCAAGACTTGGCGGCAAGTCCCGGGGAGGAATAATGCCCATGGAAGTGGCTCAGCGGGAGCAGCCACTCAGGCTACCCGGGAATGTGTCACTGTCCCCCGGCCAGACTTGGCGGCAGGTCCCGGGGAGGAATAGTGCTCATGGAAGTAGCTCAGCGGGAGCAGCCACTCAGGCTACCCGAGAATGTGTCACTGTCCCTCGGCCACCCTTGGTCGTTGGGTTCCTGATGAGGAACATGCCCATGGAACTAAAGAGTTCAGCGGGAGCATCCGCTCAGGCTACCCGGGAATGTGTCACTGTCCCCCGGCCAGACTTGGCGGCAGGTCCCGGGGAGGAATAGTGCCCATGGAAGTCGGAGCTCCAACCTCCAAGTTGACCTCAGCGGGAGCACTCGCTGAGGCTGCCCGGGCATGGGTGACTGTTCCCCGGCCACACTTGGTCGGAGGTCCCGGTGAGGAACATGCCCATGGAAGTTGGTGGGAAGAGAACCGCGAAAGGGAGTTTTGCGGCTGAGCCGCGGCCGAGGAGGTCTCACTAATTCCGGCATGATTCCTGCCAGGCCCGGTACCCTATATGGGACTCGGCTGGGTGGCTGTAGCCGGGACCCTGGAACCCTGGGCGGGGAGCCTAGGGGCGAGAGGGGCCCCATGGAGCTCGGGCAGACTAGAAGTACCCTCGTCTGCCCGCTGGAGGGCGCCCTTCCCGGAGCGGAGGGGACCCCCTTGGCCACCAAGTGCAAGCCGAGTTTGGAGCTCGAAACCCGGCCACACTTGGTAGTTGGTCCCGGTGAGGAACATGCCCATGGAAGTAAGAGCTCAGCGGGAGCAGCCACTCAGGCTACCCGGCAATGTGTCACTGTCCCCCGGCCAAGACTTGGCGGCAAGTCCCGGGGAGGAATAGTGCCCATGGAAGTAGCTCAGCGGGAGCAGCCACTCGGGCTACCCGGGAATGTGTCACTGTCCCCCGGCCAGACTTGGCGGCAGGTCCCGGGGAGGAATAGTGCCCATGGAAGTGGCTCAGCGGGAGCAGCCACTCAAGCTACCCGGGAATGTGTCACTGTCCCCCGGCCAAGACTTGGCGGCAAGTCCCGGGGAGGAATAATGCCCATGGAAGTGGCTCAGCGGGAGCAGCCACTCAGGCTACCCGGGAATGTGTCACTGTCCCCCGGCCAGACTTGGCGGCAGGTCCCGGGGAGGAATAGTGCTCATGGAAGTAGCTCAGCGGGAGCAGCCACTCAGGCTACCCGAGAATGTGTCACTGTCCCTCGGCCACCCTTGGTCGTTGGGTTCCTGATGAGGAACATGCCCATGGAACTAAAGAGTTCAGCGGGAGCATCCGCTCAGGCTACCCGGGAATGTGTCACTGTCCCCCGGCCAGACTTGGCGGCAGGTCCCGGGGAGGAATAGTGCCCATGGAAGTCGGAGCTCCAACCTCCAAGTTGACCTCAGCGGGAGCACTCGCTGAGGCTGCCCGGGCATGGGTGACTGTTCCCCGGCCACACTTGGTCGGAGGTCCCGGTGAGGAACATGCCCATGGAAGTTGGTGGGAAGAGAACCGCGAAAGGGAGTTTTGCGGCTGAGCCGCGGCCGAGGAGGTCTCACTAATTCCGGCATGATTCCTGCCAGGCCCGGTACCCTATATGGGACTCGGCTGGGTGGCTGTAGCCGGGACCCTGGAACCCTGGGCGGGGAGCCTAGGGGCGAGAGGGGCCCCATGGAGCTCGGGCAGACTAGAAGTACCCTCGTCTGCCCGCTGGAGGGCGCCCTTCCCGGAGCGGAGGGGACCCCCTTGGCCACCAAGTGCAAGCCGAGTTTGGAGCTCGAAACCCGGCCACACTTGGTAGTTGGTCCCGGTGAGGAACATGCCCATGGAAGTAAGAGCTCAGCGGGAGCAGCCACTCAGGCTACCCGGCAATGTGTCACTGTCCCCCGGCCAAGACTTGGCGGCAAGTCCCGGGGAGGAATAGTGCCCATGGAAGTAGCTCAGCGGGAGCAGCCACTCGGGCTACCCGGGAATGTGTCACTGTCCCCCGGCCAGACTTGGCGGCAGGTCCCGGGGAGGAATAGTGCCCATGGAAGTGGCTCAGCGGGAGCAGCCACTCAAGCTACCCGGGAATGTGTCACTGTCCCCCGGCCAAGACTTGGCGGCAAGTCCCGGGGAGGAATAATGCCCATGGAAGTGGCTCAGCGGGAGCAGCCACTCAGGCTACCCGGGAATGTGTCACTGTCCCTCGGCCACACTTTGCCGTAGGTCCCGGTGAGGAACATGCCCATGGAAGTCGGAGCTCCAACCGGGTGAAGCCGCCGAGAGCTAGCCGGGAATAGGGCGCCAAACCCGGCTACCGCCCTCCAGGCTTGCCCCGGTCGAAAGACCTACGTCCTCGCAGCAGCACCAAGCGAAAAATTCTCTAAGTGTGGGAGAACCGGGGACCCGACCGGTGGCACTCTGCCTCTCGCTGCCGCCCTCCTGGAAGCGTCCTCGGTCACTCGGAGTACGGCAGATTTCAGAGCTCCGGAATGGTGAAAAAGAACCGGAGAGAGGGCGAATCCGGCTTCTCTCTGCCGGGCGAGGACCACCGCAGGCGGCGGGGACGTCTGACAGGAGACGGCGCCGCGGCAGGCTTTCTAAGTGGCTGGGCTTTTTGTCCTCGGCGAAAGTCGAAAAAATTTTGCGGTCCGAGCTGCCCTGCTCCTGCCGGGGAAGGCTTACCGCCGGCGGCTGCCAACCCCTGGCTTGCCCGCCGGATCGCCTTCGAAGGCTGCTGAAAAAGAACCCCGAGACGGGCACCTCTCGGAAGAACCGCAGACCAAAACCGACCGGTCCGACTTTCAGTGCACCTTCGGCGGCAGAGAGAAGCAGCAAAAATACCGGTCAGAGAAGGGGAGTTTTGGTCGACTCTGCCAGGCTTTTGCACTAAGTCAGATCCGTAATGCCAGCGGGACTGAGTCGCTTTTGCGTGCCGTGGTCCTGGAGGCCTGCTCGGACAGGGCGGTCCTTCGGGTCCCGCGGGAAGGGGCATTTCATGTTCCTCTGCGGGAGGTGATCCATTTTCTGCGGGAAATGGCGAGCCCCTTCGGCTACAAGAGTGTGTAGGTCCCGCTCAACAGTCTACGTCCTTAACCATCGGGGACTTTGTAGATTGTGCCCGTAATCGCTCTCCGCAGAACAGAGCGGGAGGTCTCCGCGGCGGAGGCCGGAGAGGGCGCGAGGTGAGCGGCATGGTATGACTGGGTTCGTGCCGCTCACTGGTACCCGGAGCGTGGCGCCCTCCGGGTAAAAGGCTAGCCGGGGCGAGCAGGTGGGTTGACGGGCGCATAAGCCACGCCGTCCCCGCCATACAAGGTGCCGGTGGCCTGGCGAACCACCGGCGTAAGGCTAGCCAGGGCGGACCGCGGGGCAGAGGGCGCTTAAGCCACGCTCTCTCTCCATCCCACCAGTACAAACGGGGAAAAAAATTTCAAAGTGTGGGAGAACCGGGGACCCGACCGGTGGCACTCTGCCTCTCGCTGCCGCCCTCCTGGAAGCGTCCTCGGTCACTCGGAGTACGGCAGATTCCAGAGCTCCGGAAGGGTGAAAAAGAACCGGAGAGAGGGCGACTCTGGTTTCTCACTGCCGGGCGAGGACCACCGCAGGCGGCGGGGACGTCTGACAGGAGACGGCGCCGCGGCAGGCTTTCTAAGTGGCTGGGCTTTTTGTCCTCGGCGAAAGTCGAAAAAATTTTGCGGTCCGAGCTGCCCTGCTCCTGCCGGGGAAGGCTTACCGCCGGCGGCTGCCAACCCCTGGCTTGCCCGCCGGATCGCCTTCGAAGGCTGCTGAAAAAGAACCCCGAGACGGGCACCTCTCGGAAGAACCGCAGACCAAAACCGACCGGTCCGACTTTCAGTGCACCTTCGGCGGCAGAGAGAAGCAGCAAAAATACCGGTCAGAGATGGGGAGTTTTGGTCGACTCTGCCAGGCTTTTGCACTAAGTCAGATCCGTAATGCCAGCGGGACTGAGTCGCTTTTGCGTGCCGTGGTCCTGGAGGCCTGCTCGGACAGGGCGGTCCTTCGGGTCCCGCGGGAAGGGGCATTTCATGTTCCTCTGCGGGAGGTGATCCATTTTCTGCGGGAAATGGCGAGCCCCTTCGGCTACAAGAGTGTGTAGGTCCCGCTCAACAGTCTACGTCCTTAACCATCGGGGACTTTGTAGATTGTGCCCGTAATCGCTCTCCGCAGAACAGAGCGGGAGGTCTCCGCGGCGGAGGCCGGAGAGGGCGCGAGGTGAGCGGCATGGTATGACTGGGTTCGTGCCGCTCACTGGTACCCGGAGCGTGGCGCCCTCCGGGTAAAAGGCTAGCCGGGGCGAGCAGGTGGGTTGACGGGCGCATAAGCCACGCCGTCCCCGCCATACAAGGTGCCGGTGGCCTGGCGAACCACCGGCGTAAGGCTAGCCAGGGCGGACCGCGGGGCAGAGGGCGCTTAAGCCACGCTCTCTCTCCATCCCACCAGTACAAACGGGGAAAAAATTTCAAAGTGTGGGAGAACCGGGGACCCGACCGGTGGCACTCTGCCTCTCGCTGCCGCCCTCCTGGAAGCGTCCTCGGTCACTCGGAGTACGGCAGATTCCAGAGCTCCGGAATGGTGAAAAAGAACCGGAGAGAGGGCGACTCTGGTTTCTCACTGCCGGGCGAGGACCACCGCAGGCGGCGGGGACGTCTGACAGGAGACGGCGCCGCGGCAGGCTTTCTAAGTGGCTGGGCTTTTTGTCCTCGGCGAAAGTCGAAAAAATTTTGCGGTCCGAGCTGCCCTGCTCCTGCCGGGGAAGGCTTACCGCCGGCGGCTGCCAACCCCTGGCTTGCCCGCCGGATCGCCTTCGAAGGCTGCTGAAAAAGAACCCCGAGACGGGCACCTCTCGGAAGAACCGCAGACCAAAACCGACCGGTCCGACTTTCAGTGCACCTTCGGCGGCAGAGAGAAGCAGCAAAAATACCGGTCAGAGAAGGGGAGTTTTGGTCGACTCTGCCAGGCTTTTGCACTAAGTCAGATCCGTAATGCCAGCGGGACTGAGTCGCTTTTGCGTGCCGTGGTCCTGGAGGCCTGCTCGGACAGGGCGGTCCTTCGGGTCCCGCGGGAAGGGGCATTTCATGTTCCTCTGCGGGAGGTGATCCATTTTCTGCGGGAAATGGCGAGCCCCTTCGGCTACAAGAGTGTGTAGGTCCCGCTCAACAGTCTACGTCCTTAACCATCGGGGACTTTGTAGATTGTGCCCGTAATCGCTCTCCGCAGAACAGAGCGGGAGGTCTCCGCGGCGGAGGCCGGAGAGGGCGCGAGGTGAGCGGCATGGTATGACTGGGTTCGTGCCGCTCACTGGTACCCGGAGCGTGGCGCCCTCCGGGTAAAAGGCTAGCCGGGGCGAGCAGGTGGGTTGACGGGCGCATAAGCCACGCCGTCCCCGCCATACAAGGTGCCGGTGGCCTGGCGAACCACCGGCGTAAGGCTAGCCAGGGCGGACCGCGGGGCAGAGGGCGCTTAAGCCACGCTCTCTCTCCATCCCACCAGTACAAACGGGGAAAAAATTTCAAAGTGTGGGAGAACCGGGGACCCGACCGGTGGCACTCTGCCTCTCGCTGCCGCCCTCCTGGAAGCGTCCTCGGTCACTCGGAGTACGGCAGATTTCAGAGCTCCGGAATGGTGAAAAAGAACCGGAGAGAGGGCGACTCTGGTTTCTCACTGCCGGGCGAGGACCACCGCAGGCGGCGGGGACGTCTGACAGGAGACGGCGCCGCGGCAGGCTTTCTAAGTGGCTGGGCTTTTTGTCCTCGGCGAAAGTCGAAAAAATTTTGCGGTCCGAGCTGCCCTGCTCCTGCCGGGGAAGGCTTACCGCCGGCGGCTGCCAACCCCTGGCTTGCCCGCCGGATCGCCTTCGAAGGCTGCTGAAAAAGAACTCCGAGACGGGCACCTCTCGGAAGAACCGCAGACCAAAACCGACCGGTCCGACTTTCAGTGCACCTTCGGCGGCAGAGAGAAGCAGCAAAAATACCGGTCAGAGAAGGGGAGTTTTGGTCGACTCTGCCAGGTTTTTGCACTAAGTCAGATCCGTAATGCCAGCGGGACTGAGTCGCTTTTGCGTGCCGTGGTCCTGGAGGCCTGCTCGGACAGGGCGGTCCTTCGGGTCCCGCGGGAAGGGGCATTTCATGTTCCTCTGCGGGAGGTGATCCATTTTCTGCGGGAAATGGCGAGCCCCTTCGGCTACAAGAGTGTGTAGGTCCCGCTCAACAGTCTACGTCCTTAACCATCGGGGACTTTGTAGATTGTGCCCGTAATCGCTCTCCGCAGAACAGAGCGGGAGGTCTCCGCGGCGGAGGCCGGAGAGGGCGCGAGGTGAGCGGCATGGTATGACTGGGTTCGTGCCGCTCACTGGTACCCGGAGCGTGGCGCCCTCCGGGTAAAAGGCTAGCCGGGGCGAGCAGGTGGGTTGACGGGCGCATAAGCCACGCCGTCCCCGCCATACAAGGTGCCGGTGGCCTGGCGAACCACCGGCGTAAGGCTAGCCAGGGCGGACCGCGGGGCAGAGGGCGCATAAGCCACGCCGACCCCGCTGTACAAGGTGCCGGTGGCCTGGCGAACCACCGGCGTAAGGCTAGCCAAGGGCGTACCGCGGGGCAGAGGGCGCTTAAGCCACGCTCTCTCTCCATCCCACCAGTACAAACGGGGAAAAAATTTCAAAGTGTGGGAGAACCGGGGACCCGACCGGTGGCACTCTGCCTCTCGCTGCCGCCCTCCTGGAAGCGTCCTCGGCCACTCGGTGTCCGGCAGATTTCAGAGCTCCGGAATGGTGAAAAAGAACCGGTGAGAGGGCGACTCCGGATTCTCTCTGCCGGGCGAGGACCACCGCAGGCGGCATGGGAAGTCTGACAGGAGACGGCGCTGCGGGCAGGATTTCGAAGTGCATGGGCTTTTGGCCTCGGCGAAAGTCGAAAAAATTTTGCGGTCCGAGCTGCCCTGCTCCTGCCGGGGAAGGCTCACCGCCGGCGGCTGCCGACCCCTGGCTTGCCCGCCGGATGTCCTTCGAAGGCTGCTGAAAAAGAACTGCCAGGCGGGCACCTCTCGGAAGAACCGCAGACAAAAACATAAAAATTTTGGGCGATCCGACCCTCAGTGCACCTTCGGCGGCAGAGAAAAGCATCAAAAATACCGGTCAAAGAAGCGAGGTTTTGGTCGACTCTGCCAGGTTTTTGCACAAAGTGTTGGCATCGTGCGGCGTCGCGCTTTGCTGTACCGTATCCCCAATGGAGCGGCGCCCGGCGGGGTAGGCTAGCCATGTGAGGTCGAGGGCGGGAGAACGGGACGTAAGCCAGGCCGTTCTCCACAAGAAATTCCGGACGCGGAGACCCCTTCTCCGCCCTACGGTCCCCAATGGGGTGGCGCCCGGCGGGTGAGGCTAGCCATGGGAGGACGGGACGCAAGCCAGGCCGTTCTCCACAAGAAATTCCGGACGCGGAGACCCCTTCTCCGCCCTACGGTCCCCAATGGGGTGGCGCCCGGCGGGTGAGGCTAGCCATGTGAGGTCGAGGGCGGGAGGACGGGACGTAAGCCAGGCCGTTCTCCACAAGTAAAATTCCGGACGCGGAGACCCCTTCTCCGCCCTACGGTCCCCAATGGGGTGGCGCCCGGCGGGTGAGGCTAGCCATGTGAGGTCGAGGGCGGGAGGACGGGACGTAAGCCAGGCCGTTCTCCACAAGTAAAATTCCGGACGCGGAGACCCCTTCTCCGCCCTACGGTCCCCAATGGGGTGGCTCCCGGCGGGTGAGGCTAGCCATGTGAGGTCGAGGGCGGGAGGACGGGACGTAAGCCAGGCCGTTCTCCACAAGTAAAATTCCGGACGCGGAGACCCCTTCTCCGCCCTACGGTCCCCAATGGGGTGGCTCCCGGCGGGTGAGGCTAGCCATGTGAGGTCGAGGGCGGGAGGACGGGACGCAAGCCAGGCCGTTCTCCACAAACTCCCAGCGGTAGAGTCTCGGCTCTCCGCTCTTTTGATCGATCTGACACAGCGCGATCCGGCGGGGCAAGGCACTTTGCTCGGTCAGGGGTATTGGCCCCGGCCGGTTTATGGTAAAGCGTTCCTTAGCCTCAGTCTTGGTCGCGCATCAATCCCCCGCTCCCCGTGAGCGGCTGTCGTCCTCTGCCTAAGGTTGTGTAGCGCGGTGCCAGTGTGGTCCTCGCACGGCCCCGCTCCTGCCACAAGCGGTAGGACTCTCTGCTTCGGCTGAGGTTTGCTACGAAGCGTATGGAACGGGCGTACTCCACCGTACCGTGGGTGGGGGGCGGCGGCGTTGGCGGCGGCAGCGTCCAGCGAGGAGCTCCGGCTCCCCGCGGTAGCGCCTCGCCTAGTGTCCCTCGGGCAAGTCCAATCGCCCCCCGCCCGGTCGGAGAGCGCAGACACTTCTGTGTCCACGGTTTATTTCCGCAGCACGAAAAGGGACGGCTCCCGCTTGCTCCTCGCGGGGACGAGGCTTAGACCCACCGTGGCGCTTCCGCGGTAGGTAGGGTCGTCTGCCGTAGGAGCGGTAGCGGTCGAGTGGTCCCCAGTGTACCCTGTTAGCGCTGCCCGCCTACGCCTGAAGAGCTGCGGACCGAGAAAAAGGTTCGCTCCGCTGCTGACGGCGAAGCGCGCGGCACGCCGCGGAAGAGGAGAGGGAGCGGTCGCCCCCGGGGCGGCTCCCCTCCGAGTCCGGCAGAAGCAGAGATTGTAGCGGAGGGGGGGGGTTTTCTAAATTCCCCGGGCGTGTTATCCCCAGCGGTAGCCTTCGAACTCTTCAACCGCAAGCACGATCGCACGTTCACAGCACCCGTCACTAGGAGCCGGGCCAGAGGCGGGCGGCAGACGAAACCGACATGAGCGCTTAAGGGTATTGCACCCCCGGCGCCCAGACCCTGGAAATTGAGTCTGCCCCCAAAGCCCACCCGCGTCCTCCTTGGCGCTCCCGGAGTACATGGTCGTAGATGGGCCATCGGTCGCTAATGCCAAACTGCGTCCCAGGGGTGCGTCCCCTCTGACCAACGGCAGACCCATCCCTCTCGCCAATCCGCGGATCCCCGCCAGGTCCCGAACAGGGCTCGTCCTTTAGCGTTTCAAATGCGCCCTCCCCGCCATACGAGGGGTTGAGGACCGTAGCCTTCCCTTACGAGAGGCACCAGGGGTGCGCCTGCTCGAGGGCCCGGCCGTGGGCGTAACGCTTGGGCCGCCCGGGGGAGTCGGTAGACCATGGGAGACCAACACTCGCACACGAACGTTGCCCGTGCTTTGTGGAAGAGAGCTTCTTTTGCGAGGTTGTCGCTGCGGATGGCGCCCGGACAAACCCTATCCCTAATACTTCTGGGGAATTGGCGTCTAAGCCACCCTGCTCGGTATCCCTGCACCCACGAAGGGGGCCGTGGAAGGCTTGGGGTCTCGCCGGCGAAACCGACCGGATGCCCGGGGTACTGAACCCCCGGGGTCCCACCCTGGAAATTGAGCCGTCCGACCCCGCCACGTCTTCCTAGTGCTCTCCTTGGCTCCCCCGCCTGTGGGCGTCGTTAGGGGCTGCGGTCATCAGCGCCGGCTAAGCTTCGGCAACACGGCCGACCCACCCCTTCGGCGCCTGGGGGAGCCTGGTCCCAGTCCGGGCCGTTCCGTAGGGGCGGCTATCCCTTACATGAGGGACTCGGTGCGTCCGCTCGGGCTGCGGGGCTCCGGCTCCGACAGCCGGGGAGCTGGTTTTGACCGCGGGCCTCGACGGGAGCCGGCAGGGACCGGACTTAGGCGTCAAGCCGAAAATAACCCCGGCACCCTCGCGTGCTTCCAAAGCGAGGGGACCTTTGGCCGAGCGGGGGCACCGGAAGCCGAACCGACCCCAACCCCTCTTCCTACCCCAGGGCTGGGCTGACCAATCCCCTGATCGGGTCTAAAATGGAAGAAGGGGATTCGAGGGAAGGGGCTGGCGGAAGGCAGTTGCCCGACGGAGTAGGCGAAGGCCAGGCCGTTTCCGAGTCCCGAGCAGAGGAGGGCGAACTCGGCTCTTCATCGACCGACGGCGAGGCGAGGGCGGTGGCTGCCGCGGGGAAGACTCCATTGCTCGTCAGCGCGCTAGGAGCGGGGCCGACTGGCTGCTCGGGGTATGG
>NW_027285099.1:130000-152500 GCF_040894005.1 Engystomops pustulosus
GTATCCGGCGGCATGTCACTGTCCCCCGTCCAGACTTGGCGGCAAGTCCCGGGGAGGAACAAGCCCATGGAAGTAGGAGCTCAGCGGGAGCAGCCAGTTGGCCTATGCGGCCACATGTCACTGTCCCCCGGCCAGACTTGGCGGCAAGTCCCGGGGAGGAACAAGCCCATGGAAGTAGGAGCTCCTACTTCCAAAGTGATGACGTCAACGGGAGCAGCCGCTCGGCCGTATCCGGCCGCATGTCACTGTTCCCCGGCCAGACTTGGCGGCAAGTCCCGGGGAGGGGCAAGCCCATGGAAGTAGGAGCTCAGCGGGAGCAGCCAGTTGGCCTATCCGGCCACATGTCACTGTCCCCCGGCCAGACTTGGCGGCAAGTCCCGGGGAGGAACAAGCCCATGGAAGTAGGAGCTCCTACTTCCAAAGTGATGACGTCAGCGGGAGCAGCCGCTCGGCCGTATCCGGCCGCATGTCACTGTTCCCCGGCCAGACTTGGCGGCAAGTCCCGGGGAGGAATAATGCCCATGGAAGTAGGAGCTCCTACTTCCAAAGGGGCAAGTCAGCGGGAGAAGCCACTTCGCCTACCCGGCCAAGTGTCACTGTCCCCCGGCCAGACTTGGCGGCAAGTCCCGGGGAGGAATAATGCCCATGGAAGTAGGAGCTCCTACTTCCAAAGGGGCAAGTCAGCGGGAGAAGCCACTTCGCCTACCCGGCCAAGTGTCACTGTCCCCCGGCCAGACTTGGCGGCAAGTCCCGGGGAGGAATAATGCCCATGGAAGTAGGAGCTCCTACTTCCAAAGGGGCAAGTCAGCGGGAGAAGCCACTTCGCCTACCCGGCCAAGTGTCACTGTCCCCCGGCCAGACTTGGCGGCAAGTCCCGGGGAGGAATAATGCCCATGGAAGTAGGAGCTCCTACTTCCAAAGGGGCAAGTCAGCGGGAGAAGCCACTTCGCCTACCCGGCCAAGTGTCACTGTCCCCCGGCCAGACTTGGCGGCAAGTCCCGGGGAGGAATAATGCCCATGGAAGTAGGAGCTCCTACTTCCAAAGGGGCAAGTCAGCGGGAGAAGCCACTTCGCCTACCCGGCCAAGTGTCACTGTCCCCCGGCCAGACTTGGCGGCAAGTCCCGGGGAGGAATAATGCCCATGGAAGTAGGAGCTCCTACTTCCAAAGGGGCAAGTCAGCGGGAGAAGCCACTTCGCCTATCCGGCCAAGAGTCACTGTACCCCGGCCACACTTGGCAGTAGGTCCCGGGGAGGAATAATGCCCATGGAAGTAAGAGCTCCTACTTCCAAAGGGGCAAGTCAGCGGGAGAAGCCAGTTGGCCTATCCGGCCAAGAGTCACTGTTCCCCGGCCACACTTGGCAGTAGGTCCCGAGGAGGAATAATGCCCATGGAAGTAAGAGCTCCTACTTCCAAAGGGGCAAGTCAGCGGGAGAAGCCAGTTGGCCTATCCGGCCAAGAGTCACTGTTCCCCGGCCACACTAGGCAGTAGGTCCCGGGGAGGAATAATGCCCATGGAAGTAGGAGCCTCTACTTCCAAAGGGGCAAGTCAGCGGGAGAAGCCAGTTGGCCTATCCGGCCTAGAGTCACTGTTCCCCGGCCACATTTGGCAGTAGGTCCCTGGGAGGAATAATGCCCATGGAAGTAGGAGCTACTACCTCCAAAGGGTGAAGACACTTGGCTCTAAGTGCCCGAGAGGTGTAATGCCCTTGGAAGTAAGAGCTCCTACTTCCAAAGGGGCAAGTCAGCGGGAGAAGCCAGTTGGCCTATCCGGCCAAGAGTCACTGTTCCCCGGCTACACTAGGCAGTAGGTCCCTGGGAGGAATAATGCCCATGGAAGTAGGAGCTACTACCTCCAAAGGGTGAAGACACTTGGCTCTAAGTGCCCGAGAGGTGTAATGCCCTTGGAAGTAAGAGCTCCTACTTCCAAAGGGGCAAGTCAGCGGGAGAAGCCAGTTGGCCTATCCGGCCAAGAGTCACTGTTCCCCGGCCACACTTGGCAGTAGGTCCCGGGGAGGAATAATGCCCATGGAAGTAGGAGCCTCTACTTCCAAAGGGGCAAGTCAGCGGGAGCAGCCAGTTGGCCTATCCGGCCAAGGGTCACTGTTCCCCGGCCACACTTGGCAGTAGGTCCCGGGGAGGAATAATGCCCATGGAAGTAAGAGCTCCTACTTCCAAAGGGGCAAGTCAGCGGGAGAAGCCAGTTGGCCTATCCGGCCAAGAGTCACTGTTCCCCGGCCACACTTGGCAGTAGGTCCCGAGGAGGAATAATGCCCATGGAAGTAAGAGCTCCTACTTCCAAAGGGGCAAGTCAGCGGGAGAAGCCAGTTGGCCTATCCGGCCAAGAGTCACTGTTCCCCGGCCACACTTGGCAGTAGGTCCCGGGGAGGAATAATGCCCATGGAAGTAGGAGCTACTACCTCCAAAGGGTGAAGACACTTGGCTCTAAGTGCCCGAGAGGTATAATGCCCATGGAAGTAAGAGCTCCTACTTCCAAAGGGGCAAGTCAGCGGGAGCAGCCAGTTGGCCTATCCGGCCAAGGGTCACTGTTCCCCGGCCACACTTGGCAGTAGGTCCCGGGGAGGAATAATGCCCATGGAAGTAGGAGCCTCTACTTCCAAAGGGGCAAGTCAGCGGGAGCAGCCAGTTGGCCTATCCGGCCAAGGGTCACTGTTCCCCGGCCACACTTGGCAGTAGGTCCCGGGGAGGAATAATGCCCATGGAAGTAAGAGCTCCTACTTCCAAAGGGGCAAGTCAGCGGGAGAAGCCAGTTGGCCTATCCGGCCTAGAGTCACTGTTCCCCGGCCACATTTGGCAGTAGGTCCCTGGGAGGAATAATGCCCATGGAAGTAGGAGCTACTACCTCCAAAGGGTGAAGACACTTGGCTCTAAGTGCCCGAGAGGTGTAATGCCCTTGGAAGTAAGAGCTCCTACTTCCAAAGGGGCAAGTCAGCGGGAGAAGCCAGTTGGCCTATCCGGCCAAGAGTCACTGTTCCCCGGCTACACTAGGCAGTAGGTCCCGGGGAGGAATAATGCCCATGGAAGTAGGAGCTACTACTTCCAAAGGGGCAAGTCAGCGGGAGAAGCCAGTTGGCCTATCCGGCCAAGAGTCACTGTTCCCCGGCCACACTAGGCAGTAGGTCCCGGGGAGGAATAATGCCCATGGAAGTAGGAGCTACTACTTCCAAAGGGGCAAGTCAGCGGGAGAAGCCAGTTGGCCTATCCGGCCTAGAGTCACTGTTCCCCGGCCACATTTGGCAGTAGGTCCCTGGGAGGAATAATGCCCATGGAAGTAGGAGCTACTACCTCCAAAGGGTGAAGACACTTGGCTCTAAGTGCCCGAGAGGTGTAATGCCCTTGGAAGTAAGAGCTCCTACTTCCAAAGGGGCAAGTCAGCGGGAGAAGCCAGTTGGCCTATCCGGCCAAGAGTCACTGTTCCCCGGCCACACTTGGCAGTAGGTCCCGGGGAGGAATAATGCCCATGGAAGTAGGAGCCTCTACTTCCAAAGGGGCAAGTCAGCGGGAGCAGCCAGTTGGCCTATCCGGCCAAGGGTCACTGTTCCCCGGCCACACTTGGCAGTAGGTCCCGGGGAGGAATAATGCCCATGGAAGTAAGAGCTCCTACTTCCAAAGGGGCAAGTCAGCGGGAGAAGCCAGTTGGCCTATCCGGCCAAGAGTCACTGTTCCCCGGCCACACTTGGCAGTAGGTCCCGAGGAGGAATAATGCCCATGGAAGTAAGAGCTCCTACTTCCAAAGGGGCAAGTCAGCGGGAGAAGCCACTTGGCCTATCCGGCCAAGGGTCACTGTTCCCCGGCCACACTTGGCAGTAGGTCCCGGGGAGGAATAATGCCCATGGAAGTAGGAGCTACTACTTCCAAAGGGGCAAGTCAGCGGGAGAAGCCACTTGGCCTATCCGGCCAAGGGTCACTGTTCCCCGGCCACACTTGGCAGTAGGTCCCGGGGAGGAATAATGCCCATGGAAGTAGGAGCCTCTACTTCCAAAGGGGCAAGTCAGCGGGAGAAGCCACTTGGTCTACCCGGCCAAGGGTCCCTGTTCCCCGGCCACACTTGGCAGTAGGTCCCGGGGAGGAATAATGCCCATGGAAGTAGGAGCTACTACTTCCAAAGGGGCAAGTCAGCGGGAGAAGCCACTTGGCCTACCCGGTTTAGGGTCACTGTTCCCCGGCCACACTTGGCAGTAGGTCCCGGGGAGGAATAATGCCCATGGAAGTAGGAGCTACTACTTCCAAAGGGGCAAGTCAGCGGGAGAAGCCACTTGGCCTACCCGGTTTAGGGTCACTGTTCCCCGGCCACACTTGGCAGTAGGTCCCGGGGAGGAATAATGCCCATGGAAGTAGGAGCTACTACTTCCAAAGGGGCAAGTCAGCGGGAGAAGCCACTTGGCCTACCCGGCCAAGGGTCACTGTTCCCCGGCCACACTTGGCAGTAGGTCCCGGGGAGGAATAATGCCCATGGAAGTAGGAGCTACTACTTCCAAAGGGGCAAGTCAGCGGGAGAAGCCACTTGGCCTATCCGGCCAAGGGTCACTGTTCCCCGGCCACACTTGGCAGTAGGTCCCGGGGAGGAATAATGCCCATGGAAGTAGGAGCTACTACTTCCAAAGGGGCAAGTCAGCGGGAGAAGCCACTTGGCCTATCCGGCCAAGGGTCACTGTTCCCCGGCCACACTTGGCAGTAGGTCCCGGGGAGGAATAATGCCCATGGAAGTAGGAGCTACTACTTCCAAAGGGGCAAGTCAGCGGGAGAAGCCACTTGGCCTACCCGGCCAAGGGTCACTGTTCCCCGGCCACACTTGGCAGTAGGTCCCGGGGAGGAATAATGCCCATGGAAGTAGGAGCTACTACCTTCAAAGGGTGAAGACACTTGGCTCTAAGTCCCCGAGAGGTATAATGCCCATGGAAGTAAGAGCTACTACTTCCAAAGGGGCAAGTCAGCGGGAGAAGCCACTTGGCCTATCCGGCCAAGGGTCACTGTTCCCCGGCCACACTTGGCAGTAGGTCCCGGGGAGGAATAATGCCCATGGAAGTAGGAGGTACTACTTCCAAAGGGGCAAGTCAGCGGGAGAAGCCACTTGGCCTATCCGGCCAAGGGTCACTGTTCCCCGGCCACACTTGGCAGTAGGTCCCGGGGAGGAATAATGCCCATGGAAGTAGGAGCTACTACTTCCAAAGGGGCAAGTCAGCGGGAGAAGCCACTTGGCCTATCCGGCCAAGGGTCACTTTTCCCCGGCCACACTTGGCAGTAGGTCCCGGGGAGGAATAATGCCCATGGAAGTAGGAGCTACTACTTCCAAAGGGGCAAGTCAGCGGGAGAAGCCACTTGGCCTATCCGGCCAAGGGTCACTGTTCCCCGGCCACACTTGGCAGTAGGTCCCGGGGAGGAATAATGCCCATGGAAGTAGGAGCTACTACTTCCAAAGGGGCAAGTCAGCGGGAGAAGCCACTTGGCCTACCCGGCCAAGGGTCACTGTTCCCCGGCCACACTTGGCAGTAGGTCCCGGGGAGGAATAATGCCCATGGAAGTAGGAGCTACTACCTTCAAAGGGTGAAGACACTTGGCTCTAAGTCCCCGAGAGGTATAATGCCCATGGAAGTAAGAGCTACTACTTCCAAAGGGGCAAGTCAGCGGGAGAAGCCACTTGGCCTATCCGGCCAAGGGTCACTGTTCCCCGGCCACACTTGGCAGTAGGTCCCGGGGAGGAATAATGCCCATGGAAGTAGGAGGTACTACTTCCAAAGGGGCAAGTCAGCGGGAGAAGCCACTTGGCCTATCCGGCCAAGGGTCACTGTTCCCCGGCCACACTTGGCAGTAGGTCCCGGGGAGGAATAATGCCCATGGAAGTAGGAGCTCCTACTTCCAAAGGGGCAAGTCAGCGGGAGAAGCCACTTGGCCTATCCGGCCAAGGGTCACTGTTCCCCGGCCACACTTGGCAGTAGGTCCCGGGGAGGAATAATGCCCATGGAAGTAGGAGCTACTACTTCCAAAGGGGCAAGTCAGCGGGAGAAGCCACTTGGCCTATCCGGCCAAGGGTCACTGTTCCCCGGCCACACTTGGCAGTAGGTCCCGGGGAGGAATAATGCCCATGGAAGTAGGAGCTACTACTTCCAAAGGGGCAAGTCAGCGGGAGAAGCCACTTGGCCTACCCGGCCAAGGGTCACTGTTCCCCGGCCACACTTGGCAGTAGGTCCCGGGGAGGAATAATGCCCATGGAAGTAGGAGCTACTACCTTCAAAGGGTGAAGACACTTGGCTCTAAGTCCCCGAGAGGTATAATGCCCATGGAAGTAAGAGCTACTACTTCCAAAGGGGCAAGTCAGCGGGAGAAGCCACTTGGCCTATCCGGCCAAGGGTCACTGTTCCCCGGCCACACTTGGCAGTAGGTCCCGGGGAGGAATAATGCCCATGGAAGTAGGAGGTACTACTTCCAAAGGGGCAAGTCAGCGGGAGAAGCCAGTTGGCCTATCCGGCCTAGAGTCACTGTTCCCCGGCCACATTTGGCAGTAGGTCCCTGGGAGGAATAATGCCCATGGAAGTAGGAGCTACTACCTCCAAAGGGTGAAGACACTTGGCTCTAAGTGCCCGAGAGGTGTAATGCCCTTGGAAGTAAGAGCTCCTACTTCCAAAGGGGCAAGTCAGCGGGAGAAGCCAGTTGGCCTATCCGGCCAAGAGTCACTGTTCCCCGGCCACACTTGGCAGTAGGTCCCGGGGAGGAATAATGCCCATGGAAGTAAGAGCTCCTACTTCCAAAGGGGCAAGTCAGCGGGAGAAGCCAGTTGGCCTATCCGGCCAAGAGTCACTGTTCCCCGGCTACACTAGGCAGTAGGTCCCGGGGAGGAATAATGCCCATGGAAGTAGGAGCTACTACTTCCAAAGGGGCAAGTCAGCGGGAGAAGCCACTTGGCCTATCCGGCCAAGAGTCACTGTCCCCCGGCCAGACTTGGCGGCAAGTCCCGGGGAGGAATAATGCCCATGGAAGTAAGAGCCTAGCGGGAGCAGCCGCACAGGCTTCCCGGGAATGTGTCACTGTCCCCCCAGGCCAGACTTGGCGGCAAGTCCCGGGGAGGAATAGTGCTCATGGAAGTCGGAGCTCAGCGGGAGAAGCCGCTAAGGCTTACCCGGGAATGTGTCACTGTTCTCGGCCACGCTTGGTCGTAGGTCCCGGTGAGGAACATGCCCATGGAAGTCGGAGCTCCAAACTCCAAATTGACCTCAGCTGGAGCACTTGCTGAGGCTGCCCGGGCATGGGTGACTGTTCCCCGGGCTCACTTGGTCGTAGGTCCCGGTGTGGAACGTGCCCATGGAAGTTGAAGGGAAGAGAACCGCGAAAGGGAGTTTTTGCGCTAAGCCGCGGCCGAGGAGGGCGCACCGATCCCGGCTTGATTCCTGCCATTCCCGGTCCCCAAACCGGACTCGGCATGGTGGTTGGATCCGTGACCCTGGAACCCTGGGCGGGGAGCCTAGGGGCGAGAGGGGCCCCATGGAGCTCGGGCAGACTAGAAGTACCCTCGTCTGCCCGCTGGAGGGCGCCCTTCCCGGAGCGGAGGGGACCCCCTTTGCCACCAAGTGCAAGCCGAGTTTGGAGCTCGAAACCCGGCCAGGCTTGGTCGGAGGTCCCGGTGAGGAACATGGCCATGGAAGTCGGAGCTCAGCGGGAGCAGCCACTCAGGCTACCCGGGAATGTGTCACTGTCCCCCGGCCAGACTTGGCGGCAAGTCCCGGGGAGGAATAGTGCCCATGGAAGTAAGAGCTCAGCGGGAGCAGCCACTCAGGCTACCCGGGAATGTGTCACTGTCCCCCGGCCAAGACTTGGCGGCAAGTCCCGGGGAGGAATAGTGCCCATGGAAGTAGCTCAGCGGGAGCAGCCACTCAGGCTACCCGGGAATGTGTCACTGTCCCCCGGCCAGACTTGGCGGCAAGTCCCGGGGAGGAATAGTGCCCATGGAAGTAGCTCAGCGGGAGCAGCTGCTGAGGCTACCCGTGAATGTGTCACTGTCCCTCGGCCACACTTGGTCGTTGGGTTTCTGATGAGGAACATGCCCATGGAAGTAAGAGTTCAGCGGGAGAAGCCGCTCAGGCTTACCCGGGAATGTGTCACTGTTCTCGGCCACGCTTGGTCGTAGGTCCCGGTGAGGAACATGCCCATGGAAGTCGGAGCTCCAAACTCCAAATTGCCCTCAGCGGGAGCACTTGCTGAGGCTGCCCGGGCATGGGTGACTGTTCCCCGGGCTCACTTGGTCGTAGGTCCCGGTGTGGAACGTGCCCATGGAAGTTGAAGGGAAGAGAACCGCGAAAGGGAGTTTTTGCGCTAAGCCGCGGCCGAGGAGGGCGCACCGATCCCGGCTTGATTCCTGCCATTCCCGGTCCCCAAACCGGACTCGGCATGGTGGTTGGATCCGTGACCCTGGAACCCTGGGCGGGGAGCCTAGGGGCGAGAGGGGCCCCATGGAGCTCGGGCAGACTAGAAGTACCCTCGTCTGCCCGCTGGAGGGCGCCCTTCCCGGAGCGGAGGGGACCCCCTTGGCCACCAAGTGCAAGCCGAGTTTGGAGCTCGAAACCCGGCCAGGCTTGGTCGGAGGTCCCGGTGAGGAACATGGCCATGGAAGTCGGAGCTCAGCGGGAGCAGCCACTCAGGCTACCCGGGAATGTGTCACTGTCCCCCGGCCAAGACTTGGCGGCAAGTCCCGGGGAGGAATAGTGCTCATGGAAGTACCTCAGCGGGAGCAGCCACTCAGGCTACCCGGGAATGTGTCACTGTCCCCCGGCCAAGACTTGGCGGCAAGTCCCGGGGAGGAATAGTGCCCATGGAAGTAGCTCAGCGGGAGCAGCTGCTGAGGCTACCCGTGAATGTGTCACTGTCCCTCGGCCACACTTGGTCGTTGGGTTTCTGATGAGGAACATGCCCATGGAAGTAAGAGTTCAGCGGGAGAAGCCGCTCAGGCTTACCCGGGAATGTGTCACTGTTCTCGGCCACGCTTGGTCGTAGGTCCCGGTGAGGAACATGCCCATGGAAGTCGGAGCTCCAAACTCCAAATTGCCCTCAGCGGGAGCACTTGCTGAGGCTGCCCGGGCATGGGTGACTGTTCCCCGGGCTCACTTGGTCGTAGGTCCCGGTGTGGAACGTGCCCATGGAAGTTGAAGGGAAGAGAACCGCGAAAGGGAGTTTTTGCGCTAAGCCGCGGCCGAGGAGGGCGCACCGATCCCGGCTTGATTCCTGCCATTCCCGGTCCCCAAACCGGACTCGGCATGGTGGTTGGATCCGTGACCCTGGAACCCTGGGCGGGGAGCCTAGGGGCGAGAGGGGCCCCATGGAGCTCGGGCAGACTAGAAGTACCCTCGTCTGCCCGCTGGAGGGCGCCCTTCCCGGAGCGGAGGGGACCCCCTTGGCCACCAAGTGCAAGCCGAGTTTGGAGCTCGAAACCCGGCCAGGCTTGGTCGGAGGTCCCGGTGAGGAACATGGCCATGGAAGTCGGAGCTCAGCGGGAGCAGCCACTCAGGCTACCCGGGAATGTGTCACTGTCCCCCGGCCAGACTTGGCGGCAAGTCCCGGGGAGGAATAGTGCCCATGGAAGTAAGAGCTCAGCGGGAGCAGCCACTCAGGCTACCCGGGAATGTGTCACTGTCCCCCGGCCAAGACTTGGCGGCAAGTCCCGGGGAGGAATAGTGCTCATGGAAGTACCTCAGCGGGAGCAGCCACTCAGGCTACCCGGGAATGTGTCACTGTCCCCCGGCCAAGACTTGGCGGCAAGTCCCGGGGAGGAATAGTGCCCATGGAAGTAGCTCAGCGGGAGCAGCCACTCAGGCTACCCGGGAATGTGTCACTGTCCCCCGGCCAGACTTGGCGGCAGGTCCCGGGGAGGAATAGTGCTCATGGAAGTAGCTCAGCGGGAGCAGCCACTCAGGCTACCCGAGAATGTGTCACTGTCCCTCGGCCACCCTTGGTCGTTGGGTTCCTGATGAGGAACATGCCCATGGAACTAAAGAGTTCAGCGGGAGCATCCGCTCAGGCTACCCGGGAATGTGTCACTGTCCCCCGGCCAGACTTGGCGGCAGGTCCCGGGGAGGAATAGTGCCCATGGAAGTCGGAGCTCCAACCTCCAAGTTGACCTCAGCGGGAGCACTCGCTGAGGCTGCCCGGGCATGGGTGACTGTTCCCCGGCCACACTTGGTCGGAGGTCCCGGTGAGGAACATGCCCATGGAAGTTGGTGGGAAGAGAACCGCGAAAGGGAGTTTTGCGGCTGAGCCGCGGCCGAGGAGGTCTCACTAATTCCGGCATGATTCCTGCCAGGCCCGGTACCCTATATGGGACTCGGCTGGGTGGCTGTAGCCGGGACCCTGGAACCCTGGGCGGGGAGCCTAGGGGCGAGAGGGGCCCCATGGAGCTCGGGCAGACTAGAAGTACCCTCGTCTGCCCGCTGGAGGGCGCCCTTCCCGGAGCGGAGGGGACCCCCTTGGCCACCAAGTGCAAGCCGAGTTTGGAGCTCGAAACCCGGCCACACTTGGTAGTTGGTCCCGGTGAGGAACATGCCCATGGAAGTAAGAGCTCAGCGGGAGCAGCCACTCAGGCTACCCGGCAATGTGTCACTGTCCCCCGGCCAAGACTTGGCGGCAAGTCCCGGGGAGGAATAGTGCCCATGGAAGTAGCTCAGCGGGAGCAGCCACTCGGGCTACCCGGGAATGTGTCACTGTCCCCCGGCCAGACTTGGCGGCAGGTCCCGGGGAGGAATAGTGCCCATGGAAGTGGCTCAGCGGGAGCAGCCACTCAAGCTACCCGGGAATGTGTCACTGTCCCCCGGCCAAGACTTGGCGGCAAGTCCCGGGGAGGAATAATGCCCATGGAAGTGGCTCAGCGGGAGCAGCCACTCAGGCTACCCGGGAATGTGTCACTGTCCCCCGGCCAGACTTGGCGGCAGGTCCCGGGGAGGAATAGTGCTCATGGAAGTAGCTCAGCGGGAGCAGCCACTCAGGCTACCCGAGAATGTGTCACTGTCCCTCGGCCACCCTTGGTCGTTGGGTTCCTGATGAGGAACATGCCCATGGAACTAAAGAGTTCAGCGGGAGCATCCGCTCAGGCTACCCGGGAATGTGTCACTGTCCCCCGGCCAGACTTGGCGGCAGGTCCCGGGGAGGAATAGTGCCCATGGAAGTCGGAGCTCCAACCTCCAAGTTGACCTCAGCGGGAGCACTCGCTGAGGCTGCCCGGGCATGGGTGACTGTTCCCCGGCCACACTTGGTCGGAGGTCCCGGTGAGGAACATGCCCATGGAAGTTGGTGGGAAGAGAACCGCGAAAGGGAGTTTTGCGGCTGAGCCGCGGCCGAGGAGGTCTCACTAATTCCGGCATGATTCCTGCCAGGCCCGGTACCCTATATGGGACTCGGCTGGGTGGCTGTAGCCGGGACCCTGGAACCCTGGGCGGGGAGCCTAGGGGCGAGAGGGGCCCCATGGAGCTCGGGCAGACTAGAAGTACCCTCGTCTGCCCGCTGGAGGGCGCCCTTCCCGGAGCGGAGGGGACCCCCTTGGCCACCAAGTGCAAGCCGAGTTTGGAGCTCGAAACCCGGCCACACTTGGTAGTTGGTCCCGGTGAGGAACATGCCCATGGAAGTAAGAGCTCAGCGGGAGCAGCCACTCAGGCTACCCGGCAATGTGTCACTGTCCCCCGGCCAAGACTTGGCGGCAAGTCCCGGGGAGGAATAGTGCCCATGGAAGTAGCTCAGCGGGAGCAGCCACTCGGGCTACCCGGGAATGTGTCACTGTCCCCCGGCCAGACTTGGCGGCAGGTCCCGGGGAGGAATAGTGCCCATGGAAGTGGCTCAGCGGGAGCAGCCACTCAAGCTACCCGGGAATGTGTCACTGTCCCCCGGCCAAGACTTGGCGGCAAGTCCCGGGGAGGAATAATGCCCATGGAAGTGGCTCAGCGGGAGCAGCCACTCAGGCTACCCGGGAATGTGTCACTGTCCCTCGGCCACACTTTGCCGTAGGTCCCGGTGAGGAACATGCCCATGGAAGTCGGAGCTCCAACCGGGTGAAGCCGCCGAGAGCTAGCCGGGAATAGGGCGCCAAACCCGGCTACCGCCCTCCAGGCTTGCCCCGGTCGAAAGACCTACGTCCTCGCAGCAGCACCAAGCGAAAAATTCTCTAAGTGTGGGAGAACCGGGGACCCGACCGGTGGCACTCTGCCTCTCGCTGCCGCCCTCCTGGAAGCGTCCTCGGTCACTCGGAGTACGGCAGATTTCAGAGCTCCGGAATGGTGAAAAAGAACCGGAGAGAGGGCGAATCCGGCTTCTCTCTGCCGGGCGAGGACCACCGCAGGCGGCGGGGACGTCTGACAGGAGACGGCGCCGCGGCAGGCTTTCTAAGTGGCTGGGCTTTTTGTCCTCGGCGAAAGTCGAAAAAATTTTGCGGTCCGAGCTGCCCTGCTCCTGCCGGGGAAGGCTTACCGCCGGCGGCTGCCAACCCCTGGCTTGCCCGCCGGATCGCCTTCGAAGGCTGCTGAAAAAGAACCCCGAGACGGGCACCTCTCGGAAGAACCGCAGACCAAAACCGACCGGTCCGACTTTCAGTGCACCTTCGGCGGCAGAGAGAAGCAGCAAAAATACCGGTCAGAGAAGGGGAGTTTTGGTCGACTCTGCCAGGCTTTTGCACTAAGTCAGATCCGTAATGCCAGCGGGACTGAGTCGCTTTTGCGTGCCGTGGTCCTGGAGGCCTGCTCGGACAGGGCGGTCCTTCGGGTCCCGCGGGAAGGGGCATTTCATGTTCCTCTGCGGGAGGTGATCCATTTTCTGCGGGAAATGGCGAGCCCCTTCGGCTACAAGAGTGTGTAGGTCCCGCTCAACAGTCTACGTCCTTAACCATCGGGGACTTTGTAGATTGTGCCCGTAATCGCTCTCCGCAGAACAGAGCGGGAGGTCTCCGCGGCGGAGGCCGGAGAGGGCGCGAGGTGAGCGGCATGGTATGACTGGGTTCGTGCCGCTCACTGGTACCCGGAGCGTGGCGCCCTCCGGGTAAAAGGCTAGCCGGGGCGAGCAGGTGGGTTGACGGGCGCATAAGCCACGCCGTCCCCGCCATACAAGGTGCCGGTGGCCTGGCGAACCACCGGCGTAAGGCTAGCCAGGGCGGACCGCGGGGCAGAGGGCGCTTAAGCCACGCTCTCTCTCCATCCCACCAGTACAAACGGGGAAAAAAATTTCAAAGTGTGGGAGAACCGGGGACCCGACCGGTGGCACTCTGCCTCTCGCTGCCGCCCTCCTGGAAGCGTCCTCGGTCACTCGGAGTACGGCAGATTCCAGAGCTCCGGAAGGGTGAAAAAGAACCGGAGAGAGGGCGACTCTGGTTTCTCACTGCCGGGCGAGGACCACCGCAGGCGGCGGGGACGTCTGACAGGAGACGGCGCCGCGGCAGGCTTTCTAAGTGGCTGGGCTTTTTGTCCTCGGCGAAAGTCGAAAAAATTTTGCGGTCCGAGCTGCCCTGCTCCTGCCGGGGAAGGCTTACCGCCGGCGGCTGCCAACCCCTGGCTTGCCCGCCGGATCGCCTTCGAAGGCTGCTGAAAAAGAACCCCGAGACGGGCACCTCTCGGAAGAACCGCAGACCAAAACCGACCGGTCCGACTTTCAGTGCACCTTCGGCGGCAGAGAGAAGCAGCAAAAATACCGGTCAGAGATGGGGAGTTTTGGTCGACTCTGCCAGGCTTTTGCACTAAGTCAGATCCGTAATGCCAGCGGGACTGAGTCGCTTTTGCGTGCCGTGGTCCTGGAGGCCTGCTCGGACAGGGCGGTCCTTCGGGTCCCGCGGGAAGGGGCATTTCATGTTCCTCTGCGGGAGGTGATCCATTTTCTGCGGGAAATGGCGAGCCCCTTCGGCTACAAGAGTGTGTAGGTCCCGCTCAACAGTCTACGTCCTTAACCATCGGGGACTTTGTAGATTGTGCCCGTAATCGCTCTCCGCAGAACAGAGCGGGAGGTCTCCGCGGCGGAGGCCGGAGAGGGCGCGAGGTGAGCGGCATGGTATGACTGGGTTCGTGCCGCTCACTGGTACCCGGAGCGTGGCGCCCTCCGGGTAAAAGGCTAGCCGGGGCGAGCAGGTGGGTTGACGGGCGCATAAGCCACGCCGTCCCCGCCATACAAGGTGCCGGTGGCCTGGCGAACCACCGGCGTAAGGCTAGCCAGGGCGGACCGCGGGGCAGAGGGCGCTTAAGCCACGCTCTCTCTCCATCCCACCAGTACAAACGGGGAAAAAATTTCAAAGTGTGGGAGAACCGGGGACCCGACCGGTGGCACTCTGCCTCTCGCTGCCGCCCTCCTGGAAGCGTCCTCGGTCACTCGGAGTACGGCAGATTCCAGAGCTCCGGAATGGTGAAAAAGAACCGGAGAGAGGGCGACTCTGGTTTCTCACTGCCGGGCGAGGACCACCGCAGGCGGCGGGGACGTCTGACAGGAGACGGCGCCGCGGCAGGCTTTCTAAGTGGCTGGGCTTTTTGTCCTCGGCGAAAGTCGAAAAAATTTTGCGGTCCGAGCTGCCCTGCTCCTGCCGGGGAAGGCTTACCGCCGGCGGCTGCCAACCCCTGGCTTGCCCGCCGGATCGCCTTCGAAGGCTGCTGAAAAAGAACCCCGAGACGGGCACCTCTCGGAAGAACCGCAGACCAAAACCGACCGGTCCGACTTTCAGTGCACCTTCGGCGGCAGAGAGAAGCAGCAAAAATACCGGTCAGAGAAGGGGAGTTTTGGTCGACTCTGCCAGGCTTTTGCACTAAGTCAGATCCGTAATGCCAGCGGGACTGAGTCGCTTTTGCGTGCCGTGGTCCTGGAGGCCTGCTCGGACAGGGCGGTCCTTCGGGTCCCGCGGGAAGGGGCATTTCATGTTCCTCTGCGGGAGGTGATCCATTTTCTGCGGGAAATGGCGAGCCCCTTCGGCTACAAGAGTGTGTAGGTCCCGCTCAACAGTCTACGTCCTTAACCATCGGGGACTTTGTAGATTGTGCCCGTAATCGCTCTCCGCAGAACAGAGCGGGAGGTCTCCGCGGCGGAGGCCGGAGAGGGCGCGAGGTGAGCGGCATGGTATGACTGGGTTCGTGCCGCTCACTGGTACCCGGAGCGTGGCGCCCTCCGGGTAAAAGGCTAGCCGGGGCGAGCAGGTGGGTTGACGGGCGCATAAGCCACGCCGTCCCCGCCATACAAGGTGCCGGTGGCCTGGCGAACCACCGGCGTAAGGCTAGCCAGGGCGGACCGCGGGGCAGAGGGCGCTTAAGCCACGCTCTCTCTCCATCCCACCAGTACAAACGGGGAAAAAATTTCAAAGTGTGGGAGAACCGGGGACCCGACCGGTGGCACTCTGCCTCTCGCTGCCGCCCTCCTGGAAGCGTCCTCGGTCACTCGGAGTACGGCAGATTTCAGAGCTCCGGAATGGTGAAAAAGAACCGGAGAGAGGGCGACTCTGGTTTCTCACTGCCGGGCGAGGACCACCGCAGGCGGCGGGGACGTCTGACAGGAGACGGCGCCGCGGCAGGCTTTCTAAGTGGCTGGGCTTTTTGTCCTCGGCGAAAGTCGAAAAAATTTTGCGGTCCGAGCTGCCCTGCTCCTGCCGGGGAAGGCTTACCGCCGGCGGCTGCCAACCCCTGGCTTGCCCGCCGGATCGCCTTCGAAGGCTGCTGAAAAAGAACTCCGAGACGGGCACCTCTCGGAAGAACCGCAGACCAAAACCGACCGGTCCGACTTTCAGTGCACCTTCGGCGGCAGAGAGAAGCAGCAAAAATACCGGTCAGAGAAGGGGAGTTTTGGTCGACTCTGCCAGGTTTTTGCACTAAGTCAGATCCGTAATGCCAGCGGGACTGAGTCGCTTTTGCGTGCCGTGGTCCTGGAGGCCTGCTCGGACAGGGCGGTCCTTCGGGTCCCGCGGGAAGGGGCATTTCATGTTCCTCTGCGGGAGGTGATCCATTTTCTGCGGGAAATGGCGAGCCCCTTCGGCTACAAGAGTGTGTAGGTCCCGCTCAACAGTCTACGTCCTTAACCATCGGGGACTTTGTAGATTGTGCCCGTAATCGCTCTCCGCAGAACAGAGCGGGAGGTCTCCGCGGCGGAGGCCGGAGAGGGCGCGAGGTGAGCGGCATGGTATGACTGGGTTCGTGCCGCTCACTGGTACCCGGAGCGTGGCGCCCTCCGGGTAAAAGGCTAGCCGGGGCGAGCAGGTGGGTTGACGGGCGCATAAGCCACGCCGTCCCCGCCATACAAGGTGCCGGTGGCCTGGCGAACCACCGGCGTAAGGCTAGCCAGGGCGGACCGCGGGGCAGAGGGCGCTTAAGCCACGCTCTCTCTCCATCCCACCAGTACAAACGGGGAAAAAATTTCAAAGTGTGGGAGAACCGGGGACCCGACCGGTGGCACTCTGCCTCTCGCTGCCGCCCTCCTGGAAGCGTCCTCGGTCACTCGGAGTACGGCAGATTTCAGAGCTCCGGAATGGTGAAAAAGAACCGGAGAGAGGGCGACTCTGGTTTCTCACTGCCGGGCGAGGACCACCGCAGGCGGCGGGGACGTCTGACAGGAGACGGCGCCGCGGCAGGCTTTCTAAGTGGCTGGGCTTTTTGTCCTCGGCGAAAGTCGAAAAAATTTTGCGGTCCGAGCTGCCCTGCTCCTGCCGGGGAAGGCTTACCGCCGGCGGCTGCCAACCCCTGGCTTGCCCGCCGGATCGCCTTCGAAGGCTGCTGAAAAAGAACTCCGAGACGGGCACCTCTCGGAAGAACCGCAGACCAAAACCGACCGGTCCGACTTTCAGTGCACCTTCGGCGGCAGAGAGAAGCAGCAAAAATACCGGTCAGAGAAGGGGAGTTTTGGTCGACTCTGCCAGGTTTTTGCACTAAGTCAGATCCGTAATGCCAGCGGGACTGAGTCGCTTTTGCGTGCCGTGGTCCTGGAGGCCTGCTCGGACAGGGCGGTCCTTCGGGTCCCGCGGGAAGGGGCATTTCATGTTCCTCTGCGGGAGGTGATCCATTTTCTGCGGGAAATGGCGAGCCCCTTCGGCTACAAGAGTGTGTAGGTCCCGCTCAACAGTCTACGTCCTTAACCATCGGGGACTTTGTAGATTGTGCCCGTAATCGCTCTCCGCAGAACAGAGCGGGAGGTCTCCGCGGCGGAGGCCGGAGAGGGCGCGAGGTGAGCGGCATGGTATGACTGGGTTCGTGCCGCTCACTGGTACCCGGAGCGTGGCGCCCTCCGGGTAAAAGGCTAGCCGGGGCGAGCAGGTGGGTTGACGGGCGCATAAGCCACGCCGTCCCCGCCATACAAGGTGCCGGTGGCCTGGCGAACCACCGGCGTAAGGCTAGCCAGGGCGGACCGCGGGGCAGAGGGCGCATAAGCCACGCCGACCCCGCTGTACAAGGTGCCGGTGGCCTGGCGAACCACCGGCGTAAGGCTAGCCAAGGGCGTACCGCGGGGCAGAGGGCGCTTAAGCCACGCTCTCTCTCCATCCCACCAGTACAAACGGGGAAAAAATTTCAAAGTGTGGGAGAACCGGGGACCCGACCGGTGGCACTCTGCCTCTCGCTGCCGCCCTCCTGGAAGCGTCCTCGGCCACTCGGTGTCCGGCAGATTTCAGAGCTCCGGAATGGTGAAAAAGAACCGGTGAGAGGGCGACTCCGGATTCTCTCTGCCGGGCGAGGACCACCGCAGGCGGCATGGGAAGTCTGACAGGAGACGGCGCTGCGGGCAGGATTTCGAAGTGCATGGGCTTTTGGCCTCGGCGAAAGTCGAAAAAATTTTGCGGTCCGAGCTGCCCTGCTCCTGCCGGGGAAGGCTCACCGCCGGCGGCTGCCGACCCCTGGCTTGCCCGCCGGATGTCCTTCGAAGGCTGCTGAAAAAGAACTGCCAGGCGGGCACCTCTCGGAAGAACCGCAGACAAAAACATAAAAATTTTGGGCGATCCGACCCTCAGTGCACCTTCGGCGGCAGAGAAAAGCATCAAAAATACCGGTCAAAGAAGCGAGGTTTTGGTCGACTCTGCCAGGTTTTTGCACAAAGTGTTGGCATCGTGCGGCGTCGCGCTTTGCTGTACCGTATCCCCAATGGAGCGGCGCCCGGCGGGGTAGGCTAGCCATGTGAGGTCGAGGGCGGGAGAACGGGACGTAAGCCAGGCCGTTCTCCACAAGAAATTCCGGACGCGGAGACCCCTTCTCCGCCCTACGGTCCCCAATGGGGTGGCGCCCGGCGGGTGAGGCTAGCCATGGGAGGACGGGACGCAAGCCAGGCCGTTCTCCACAAGAAATTCCGGACGCGGAGACCCCTTCTCCGCCCTACGGTCCCCAATGGGGTGGCGCCCGGCGGGTGAGGCTAGCCATGTGAGGTCGAGGGCGGGAGGACGGGACGTAAGCCAGGCCGTTCTCCACAAGTAAAATTCCGGACGCGGAGACCCCTTCTCCGCCCTACGGTCCCCAATGGGGTGGCGCCCGGCGGGTGAGGCTAGCCATGTGAGGTCGAGGGCGGGAGGACGGGACGTAAGCCAGGCCGTTCTCCACAAGTAAAATTCCGGACGCGGAGACCCCTTCTCCGCCCTACGGTCCCCAATGGGGTGGCTCCCGGCGGGTGAGGCTAGCCATGTGAGGTCGAGGGCGGGAGGACGGGACGTAAGCCAGGCCGTTCTCCACAAGTAAAATTCCGGACGCGGAGACCCCTTCTCCGCCCTACGGTCCCCAATGGGGTGGCTCCCGGCGGGTGAGGCTAGCCATGTGAGGTCGAGGGCGGGAGGACGGGACGCAAGCCAGGCCGTTCTCCACAAACTCCCAGCGGTAGAGTCTCGGCTCTCCGCTCTTTTGATCGATCTGACACAGCGCGATCCGGCGGGGCAAGGCACTTTGCTCGGTCAGGGGTATTGGCCCCGGCCGGTTTATGGTAAAGCGTTCCTTAGCCTCAGTCTTGGTCGCGCATCAATCCCCCGCTCCCCGTGAGCGGCTGTCGTCCTCTGCCTAAGGTTGTGTAGCGCGGTGCCAGTGTGGTCCTCGCACGGCCCCGCTCCTGCCACAAGCGGTAGGACTCTCTGCTTCGGCTGAGGTTTGCTACGAAGCGTATGGAACGGGCGTACTCCACCGTACCGTGGGTGGGGGGCGGCGGCGTTGGCGGCGGCAGCGTCCAGCGAGGAGCTCCGGCTCCCCGCGGTAGCGCCTCGCCTAGTGTCCCTCGGGCAAGTCCAATCGCCCCCCGCCCGGTCGGAGAGCGCAGACACTTCTGTGTCCACGGTTTATTTCCGCAGCACGAAAAGGGACGGCTCCCGCTTGCTCCTCGCGGGGACGAGGCTTAGACCCACCGTGGCGCTTCCGCGGTAGGTAGGGTCGTCTGCCGTAGGAGCGGTAGCGGTCGAGTGGTCCCCAGTGTACCCTGTTAGCGCTGCCCGCCTACGCCTGAAGAGCTGCGGACCGAGAAAAAGGTTCGCTCCGCTGCTGACGGCGAAGCGCGCGGCACGCCGCGGAAGAGGAGAGGGAGCGGTCGCCCCCGGGGCGGCTCCCCTCCGAGTCCGGCAGAAGCAGAGATTGTAGCGGAGGGGGGGGTTTTTCTAAATTCCCCGGGCGTGTTATCCCCAGCGGTAGCCTTCGAACTCTTCAACCGCAAGCACGATCGCACGTTCACAGCACCCGTCACTAGGAGCCGGGCCAGAGGCGGGCGGCAGACGAAACCGACATGAGCGCTTAAGGGTATTGCACCCCCGGCGCCCAGACCCTGGAAATTGAGTCTGCCCCCAAAGCCCACCCGCGTCCTCCTTGGCGCTCCCGGAGTACATGGTCGTAGATGGGCCATCGGTCGCTAATGCCAAACTGCGTCCCAGGGGTGCGTCCCCTCTGACCAACGGCAGACCCATCCCTCTCGCCAATCCGCGGATCCCCGCCAGGTCCCGAACAGGGCTCGTCCTTTAGCGTTTCAAATGCGCCCTCCCCGCCATACGAGGGGTTGAGGACCGTAGCCTTCCCTTACGAGAGGCACCAGGGGTGCGCCTGCTCGAGGGCCCGGCCGTGGGCGTAACGCTTGGGCCGCCCGGGGGAGTCGGTAGACCATGGGAGACCAACACTCGCACCCGAACGTTGCCCGTGCTTTGTGGAAGAGAGCTTCTTTTGCGAGGTTGTCGCTGCGGATGGCGCCCGGACAAACCCTATCCCTAATACTTCTGGGGAATTGGCGTCTAAGCCACCCTGCTCGGTATCCCTGCACCCACGAAGGGGGCCGTGGAAGGCTTGGGGTCTCGCCGGCGAAACCGACCGGATGCCCGGGGTACTGAACCCCCGGGGTCCCACCCTGGAAATTGAGCCGTCCGACCCCGCCACGTCTTCCTAGTGCTCTCCTTGGCTCCCCCGCCTGTGGGCGTCGTTAGGGGCTGCGGTCATCAGCGCCGGCTAAGCTTCGGCAACACGGCCGACCCACCCCTTCGGCGCCTGGGGGAGCCTGGTCCCAGTCCGGGCCGTTCCGTAGGGGCGGCTATCCCTTACATGAGGGACTCGGTGCGTCCGCTCGGGCTGCGGGGCTCCGGCTCCGACAGCCGGGGAGCTGGTTTTGACCGCGGGCCTCGACGGGAGCCGGCAGGGACCGGACTTAGGCGTCAAGCCGAAAATAACCCCGGCACCCTCGCGTGCTTCCAAAGCGAAGGGACCTTTGGCCGAGCGGGGGCACCGGAAGCCGAACCGACCCCAACCCCTCTTCCTACCCCAGGGCTGGGCTGACCAATCCCCTGATCGGGTCTAAAATGGAAGAAGGGGATTCGAGGGAAGGGGCTGGCGGAAGGCAGTTGCCCGACGGAGTAGGCGAAGGCCAGGCCGTTTCCGAGTCCCGAGCAGAGGAGGGCGAACTCGGCTCTTCATCGACCGACGGCGAGGCGAGGGCGGTGGCTGCCGCGGGGAAGACTCCATTGCTCGTCAGCGCGCTAGGAGCGGGGCCGACTGGCTGCTCGGGGTATGGCATCCCCGGGGGCCCACCCTGGAAATCTTCGCTCCTCAGCCGCTGCAGGTTATAAGGTCCCGCCGCGCGTAAGCGCTCAACTCTCCGACCCACGGATGTCGAGCCCATGGTGAGCCGGCCGTTTCGTACGGGGAAAAGGGGTCCTCTGGCCCCACATCGATCGAGGGGGGTTTAGATCCGCGGAGGCACGCACCGCGAGGCGAATCGCTGCTTTTCCCCAAGAGGTTAACCTTCAAACCACCGAGTAGGTTCGGGGCAGGGCCGACAGTCTGCACTGGGGTATTGCATCCCTGGTGGGGCGACCCTGGAAATCTCTGCCCCTTTCCACTCTTTCGGTTGGGCCTCTCGTCGGGGCGAGCGTAAGTCGGCAAGCAGACGTGGGAAGAGGCTTCTTACCGGTGACACTCCCTTCGTGAGAGAGGCAGGTACTCGCCCCGGACCCCGGTCCAAATCTGCGCGGGCCGGACGGCGTCGGCCCTAGCCGAAGGCCGCTCCCGCGAAGCCAGGGAGCCGAAAATAACCCCGACACCCTCCGCGACCTCGCGTGCTTCCAAAGCGAGGGGAACCTTTGGCCGAGCGGGGGCACCCGAAGCCGAACCGACCCCAACCCCTCTTCCTACCCCAGGGCTGGGCTGACCAATCCCCTGATCGGGTCTAAAATGGAAGAAGGGGATTCGAGGGAAGGGGCTGGCGGAAGGCAGTTGCCCGACGGAGTAGGCGAAGGCCAGGCCGTTTCCAAATCCCGAGCAGAGGAGGGCGAACGACGTTCTTCATCGACTGACGGCGAGGCTAGGGCGAAGGCGGTGGCTGCCGCGGGGAAGACTCCATTGCTTGCCAGCGTGCTAGGAGCGGGGCCGACAGGCTGCTCGGGGTATGGCATCCCCGGGGGCCCACCCTGGAAATCTTCGCTCCTCAGCCGCTGCAGGTTATAAGGTCCCGCCGCGCGTAAGCGCTCAACTCCCCGACCCACGGACGTCGAGCCCATGGTGAGCTGACAGTTTCGTACGGGGAAAAGGGGTCCTCTGGCCCCACATCGATCGAGGGGGTTTAGATCCGCGGAGGCACGCACCGCGAGGCGAATCGCTGCTTTTCCCCAAGAGGTTAACCTTCAAACCACCGAGTAGGTTCGGGGCAGGGCCGACTGCCTGCACTGGGGTATTGCATCCCTGGTGGGGCGACCCTGGAAATCTCTGCCCCTTTCCACTCTTTCGGTTGGGCCTCTCGTCGGGGCGAGCGTAAGTCGGCAAGCAGACGTGGGAAGAGGCTTCTTACCGGTGACACTCCCTTCGTGAGAGAGGCAGGTACTCGCCCCGGACCCCGGTCCAAATCTGCGCGGGCCGGACGGCGTCGGCCCTAGCCGAAGGCCGCTCCCGCGAAGCCAGGGAGCCGAAAATAACCCCGACACCCTCCGCGACCTCGCGTGCTTCCAAAGCGAGGGGAACCTTTGGCCGAGCGGGGGCACCCGAAGCCGAACCGACCCCAACCCCTCTTCCTACCCCAGGGCTGGGCTGACCAATCCCCTGATCGGGTCTAAAATGGAAGAAGGGGATTCGAGGGAAGGGGC
>NW_027285099.1:165000-184000 GCF_040894005.1 Engystomops pustulosus
GAAGCCACTTCGCCTACCCGGCCAAGTGTCACTGTCCCCCGGCCAGACTTGGCGGCAAGTCCCGGGGAGGAATAATGCCCATGGAAGTAGGAGCTCCTACTTCCAAAGGGGCAAGTCAGCGGGAGAAGCCACTTCGCCTACCCGGCCAAGTGTCACTGTCCCCCGGCCAGACTTGGCGGCAAGTCCCGGGGAGGAATAATGCCCATGGAAGTAGGAGCTCCTACTTCCAAAGGGGCAAGTCAGCGGGAGAAGCCACTTCGCCTACCCGGCCAAGTGTCACTGTCCCCCGGCCAGACTTGGCGGCAAGTCCCGGGGAGGAATAATGCCCATGGAAGTAGGAGCTCCTACTTCCAAAGGGGCAAGTCAGCGGGAGAAGCCACTTCGCCTACCCGGCCAAGTGTCACTGTCCCCCGGCCAGACTTGGCGGCAAGTCCCGGGGAGGAATAATGCCCATGGAAGTAGGAGCTCCTACTTCCAAAGGGGCAAGTCAGCGGGAGAAGCCACTTCGCCTATCCGGCCAAGAGTCACTGTACCCCGGCCACACTTGGCAGTAGGTCCCGGGGAGGAATAATGCCCATGGAAGTAAGAGCTCCTACTTCCAAAGGGGCAAGTCAGCGGGAGAAGCCAGTTGGCCTATCCGGCCAAGAGTCACTGTTCCCCGGCCACACTTGGCAGTAGGTCCCGAGGAGGAATAATGCCCATGGAAGTAAGAGCTCCTACTTCCAAAGGGGCAAGTCAGCGGGAGAAGCCAGTTGGCCTATCCGGCCAAGAGTCACTGTTCCCCGGCCACACTAGGCAGTAGGTCCCGGGGAGGAATAATGCCCATGGAAGTAGGAGCCTCTACTTCCAAAGGGGCAAGTCAGCGGGAGAAGCCAGTTGGCCTATCCGGCCTAGAGTCACTGTTCCCCGGCCACATTTGGCAGTAGGTCCCTGGGAGGAATAATGCCCATGGAAGTAGGAGCTACTACCTCCAAAGGGTGAAGACACTTGGCTCTAAGTGCCCGAGAGGTGTAATGCCCTTGGATGTAAGAGCTCCTACTTCCAAAGGGGCAAGTCAGCGGGAGAAGCCAGTTGGCCTATCCGGCCAAGAGTCACTGTTCCCCGGCTACACTAGGCAGTAGGTCCCTGGGAGGAATAATGCCCATGGAAGTAGGAGCTACTACCTCCAAAGGGTGAAGACACTTGGCTCTAAGTGCCCGAGAGGTGTAATGCCCTTGGAAGTAAGAGCTCCTACTTCCAAAGGGGCAAGTCAGCGGGAGAAGCCAGTTGGCCTATCCGGCCAAGAGTCACTGTTCCCCGGCCACACTTGGCAGTAGGTCCCGGGGAGGAATAATGCCCATGGAAGTAGGAGCCTCTACTTCCAAAGGGGCAAGTCAGCGGGAGCAGCCAGTTGGCCTATCCGGCCAAGGGTCACTGTTCCCCGGCCACACTTGGCAGTAGGTCCCGGGGAGGAATAATGCCCATGGAAGTAAGAGCTCCTACTTCCAAAGGGGCAAGTCAGCGGGAGAAGCCAGTTGGCCTATCCGGCCAAGAGTCACTGTTCCCCGGCCACACTTGGCAGTAGGTCCCGAGGAGGAATAATGCCCATGGAAGTAAGAGCTCCTACTTCCAAAGGGGCAAGTCAGCGGGAGAAGCCAGTTGGCCTATCCGGCCAAGAGTCACTGTTCCCCGGCCACACTTGGCAGTAGGTCCCGGGGAGGAATAATGCCCATGGAAGTAGGAGCTACTACCTCCAAAGGGTGAAGACACTTGGCTCTAAGTGCCCGAGAGGTATAATGCCCATGGAAGTAAGAGCTCCTACTTCCAAAGGGGCAAGTCAGCGGGAGCAGCCAGTTGGCCTATCCGGCCAAGGGTCACTGTTCCCCGGCCACACTTGGCAGTAGGTCCCGGGGAGGAATAATGCCCATGGAAGTAGGAGCCTCTACTTCCAAAGGGGCAAGTCAGCGGGAGCAGCCAGTTGGCCTATCCGGCCAAGGGTCACTGTTCCCCGGCCACACTTGGCAGTAGGTCCCGGGGAGGAATAATGCCCATGGAAGTAAGAGCTCCTACTTCCAAAGGGGCAAGTCAGCGGGAGAAGCCAGTTGGCCTATCCGGCCTAGAGTCACTGTTCCCCGGCCACATTTGGCAGTAGGTCCCTGGGAGGAATAATGCCCATGGAAGTAGGAGCTACTACCTCCAAAGGGTGAAGACACTTGGCTCTAAGTGCCCGAGAGGTGTAATGCCCTTGGAAGTAAGAGCTCCTACTTCCAAAGGGGCAAGTCAGCGGGAGAAGCCAGTTGGCCTATCCGGCCAAGAGTCACTGTTCCCCGGCTACACTAGGCAGTAGGTCCCGGGGAGGAATAATGCCCATGGAAGTAGGAGCTACTACTTCCAAAGGGGCAAGTCAGCGGGAGAAGCCAGTTGGCCTATCCGGCCAAGAGTCACTGTTCCCCGGCCACACTAGGCAGTAGGTCCCGGGGAGGAATAATGCCCATGGAAGTAGGAGCTACTACTTCCAAAGGGGCAAGTCAGCGGGAGAAGCCAGTTGGCCTATCCGGCCTAGAGTCACTGTTCCCCGGCCACATTTGGCAGTAGGTCCCTGGGAGGAATAATGCCCATGGAAGTAGGAGCTACTACCTCCAAAGGGTGAAGACACTTGGCTCTAAGTGCCCGAGAGGTGTAATGCCCTTGGAAGTAAGAGCTCCTACTTCCAAAGGGGCAAGTCAGCGGGAGAAGCCAGTTGGCCTATCCGGCCAAGAGTCACTGTTCCCCGGCCACACTTGGCAGTAGGTCCCGGGGAGGAATAATGCCCATGGAAGTAGGAGCCTCTACTTCCAAAGGGGCAAGTCAGCGGGAGCAGCCAGTTGGCCTATCCGGCCAAGGGTCACTGTTCCCCGGCCACACTTGGCAGTAGGTCCCGGGGAGGAATAATGCCCATGGAAGTAAGAGCTCCTACTTCCAAAGGGGCAAGTCAGCGGGAGAAGCCAGTTGGCCTATCCGGCCAAGAGTCACTGTTCCCCGGCCACACTTGGCAGTAGGTCCCGAGGAGGAATAATGCCCATGGAAGTAAGAGCTCCTACTTCCAAAGGGGCAAGTCAGCGGGAGAAGCCACTTGGCCTATCCGGCCAAGGGTCACTGTTCCCCGGCCACACTTGGCAGTAGGTCCCGGGGAGGAATAATGCCCATGGAAGTAGGAGCTACTACTTCCAAAGGGGCAAGTCAGCGGGAGAAGCCACTTGGCCTATCCGGCCAAGGGTCACTGTTCCCCGGCCACACTTGGCAGTAGGTCCCGGGGAGGAATAATGCCCATGGAAGTAGGAGCCTCTACTTCCAAAGGGGCAAGTCAGCGGGAGAAGCCACTTGGTCTACCCGGCCAAGGGTCCCTGTTCCCCGGCCACACTTGGCAGTAGGTCCCGGGGAGGAATAATGCCCATGGAAGTAGGAGCTACTACTTCCAAAGGGGCAAGTCAGCGGGAGAAGCCACTTGGCCTACCCGGTTTAGGGTCACTGTTCCCCGGCCACACTTGGCAGTAGGTCCCGGGGAGGAATAATGCCCATGGAAGTAGGAGCTACTACTTCCAAAGGGGCAAGTCAGCGGGAGAAGCCACTTGGCCTACCCGGTTTAGGGTCACTGTTCCCCGGCCACACTTGGCAGTAGGTCCCGGGGAGGAATAATGCCCATGGAAGTAGGAGCTACTACTTCCAAAGGGGCAAGTCAGCGGGAGAAGCCACTTGGCCTACCCGGCCAAGGGTCACTGTTCCCCGGCCACACTTGGCAGTAGGTCCCGGGGAGGAATAATGCCCATGGAAGTAGGAGCTACTACTTCCAAAGGGGCAAGTCAGCGGGAGAAGCCACTTGGCCTATCCGGCCAAGGGTCACTGTTCCCCGGCCACACTTGGCAGTAGGTCCCGGGGAGGAATAATGCCCATGGAAGTAGGAGCTACTACTTCCAAAGGGGCAAGTCAGCGGGAGAAGCCACTTGGCCTATCCGGCCAAGGGTCACTGTTCCCCGGCCACACTTGGCAGTAGGTCCCGGGGAGGAATAATGCCCATGGAAGTAGGAGCTACTACTTCCAAAGGGGCAAGTCAGCGGGAGAAGCCACTTGGCCTACCCGGCCAAGGGTCACTGTTCCCCGGCCACACTTGGCAGTAGGTCCCGGGGAGGAATAATGCCCATGGAAGTAGGAGCTACTACCTTCAAAGGGTGAAGACACTTGGCTCTAAGTCCCCGAGAGGTATAATGCCCATGGAAGTAAGAGCTACTACTTCCAAAGGGGCAAGTCAGCGGGAGAAGCCACTTGGCCTATCCGGCCAAGGGTCACTGTTCCCCGGCCACACTTGGCAGTAGGTCCCGGGGAGGAATAATGCCCATGGAAGTAGGAGGTACTACTTCCAAAGGGGCAAGTCAGCGGGAGAAGCCACTTGGCCTATCCGGCCAAGGGTCACTGTTCCCCGGCCACACTTGGCAGTAGGTCCCGGGGAGGAATAATGCCCATGGAAGTAGGAGCTACTACTTCCAAAGGGGCAAGTCAGCGGGAGAAGCCACTTGGCCTATCCGGCCAAGGGTCACTTTTCCCCGGCCACACTTGGCAGTAGGTCCCGGGGAGGAATAATGCCCATGGAAGTAGGAGCTACTACTTCCAAAGGGGCAAGTCAGCGGGAGAAGCCACTTGGCCTATCCGGCCAAGGGTCACTGTTCCCCGGCCACACTTGGCAGTAGGTCCCGGGGAGGAATAATGCCCATGGAAGTAGGAGCTACTACTTCCAAAGGGGCAAGTCAGCGGGAGAAGCCACTTGGCCTACCCGGCCAAGGGTCACTGTTCCCCGGCCACACTTGGCAGTAGGTCCCGGGGAGGAATAATGCCCATGGAAGTAGGAGCTACTACCTTCAAAGGGTGAAGACACTTGGCTCTAAGTCCCCGAGAGGTATAATGCCCATGGAAGTAAGAGCTACTACTTCCAAAGGGGCAAGTCAGCGGGAGAAGCCACTTGGCCTATCCGGCCAAGGGTCACTGTTCCCCGGCCACACTTGGCAGTAGGTCCCGGGGAGGAATAATGCCCATGGAAGTAGGAGGTACTACTTCCAAAGGGGCAAGTCAGCGGGAGAAGCCACTTGGCCTATCCGGCCAAGGGTCACTGTTCCCCGGCCACACTTGGCAGTAGGTCCCGGGGAGGAATAATGCCCATGGAAGTAGGAGCTCCTACTTCCAAAGGGGCAAGTCAGCGGGAGAAGCCACTTGGCCTATCCGGCCAAGGGTCACTGTTCCCCGGCCACACTTGGCAGTAGGTCCCGGGGAGGAATAATGCCCATGGAAGTAGGAGCTACTACTTCCAAAGGGGCAAGTCAGCGGGAGAAGCCACTTGGCCTATCCGGCCAAGGGTCACTGTTCCCCGGCCACACTTGGCAGTAGGTCCCGGGGAGGAATAATGCCCATGGAAGTAGGAGCTACTACTTCCAAAGGGGCAAGTCAGCGGGAGAAGCCACTTGGCCTACCCGGCCAAGGGTCACTGTTCCCCGGCCACACTTGGCAGTAGGTCCCGGGGAGGAATAATGCCCATGGAAGTAGGAGCTACTACCTTCAAAGGGTGAAGACACTTGGCTCTAAGTCCCCGAGAGGTATAATGCCCATGGAAGTAAGAGCTACTACTTCCAAAGGGGCAAGTCAGCGGGAGAAGCCACTTGGCCTATCCGGCCAAGGGTCACTGTTCCCCGGCCACACTTGGCAGTAGGTCCCGGGGAGGAATAATGCCCATGGAAGTAGGAGGTACTACTTCCAAAGGGGCAAGTCAGCGGGAGAAGCCAGTTGGCCTATCCGGCCTAGAGTCACTGTTCCCCGGCCACATTTGGCAGTAGGTCCCTGGGAGGAATAATGCCCATGGAAGTAGGAGCTACTACCTCCAAAGGGTGAAGACACTTGGCTCTAAGTGCCCGAGAGGTGTAATGCCCTTGGAAGTAAGAGCTCCTACTTCCAAAGGGGCAAGTCAGCGGGAGAAGCCAGTTGGCCTATCCGGCCAAGAGTCACTGTTCCCCGGCCACACTTGGCAGTAGGTCCCGGGGAGGAATAATGCCCATGGAAGTAAGAGCTCCTACTTCCAAAGGGGCAAGTCAGCGGGAGAAGCCAGTTGGCCTATCCGGCCAAGAGTCACTGTTCCCCGGCTACACTAGGCAGTAGGTCCCGGGGAGGAATAATGCCCATGGAAGTAGGAGCTACTACTTCCAAAGGGGCAAGTCAGCGGGAGAAGCCACTTGGCCTATCCGGCCAAGAGTCACTGTCCCCCGGCCAGACTTGGCGGCAAGTCCCGGGGAGGAATAATGCCCATGGAAGTAAGAGCCTAGCGGGAGCAGCCGCACAGGCTTCCCGGGAATGTGTCACTGTCCCCCCAGGCCAGACTTGGCGGCAAGTCCCGGGGAGGAATAGTGCTCATGGAAGTCGGAGCTCAGCGGGAGAAGCCGCTAAGGCTTACCCGGGAATGTGTCACTGTTCTCGGCCACGCTTGGTCGTAGGTCCCGGTGAGGAACATGCCCATGGAAGTCGGAGCTCCAAACTCCAAATTGACCTCAGCTGGAGCACTTGCTGAGGCTGCCCGGGCATGGGTGACTGTTCCCCGGGCTCACTTGGTCGTAGGTCCCGGTGTGGAACGTGCCCATGGAAGTTGAAGGGAAGAGAACCGCGAAAGGGAGTTTTTGCGCTAAGCCGCGGCCGAGGAGGGCGCACCGATCCCGGCTTGATTCCTGCCATTCCCGGTCCCCAAACCGGACTCGGCATGGTGGTTGGATCCGTGACCCTGGAACCCTGGGCGGGGAGCCTAGGGGCGAGAGGGGCCCCATGGAGCTCGGGCAGACTAGAAGTACCCTCGTCTGCCCGCTGGAGGGCGCCCTTCCCGGAGCGGAGGGGACCCCCTTTGCCACCAAGTGCAAGCCGAGTTTGGAGCTCGAAACCCGGCCAGGCTTGGTCGGAGGTCCCGGTGAGGAACATGGCCATGGAAGTCGGAGCTCAGCGGGAGCAGCCACTCAGGCTACCCGGGAATGTGTCACTGTCCCCCGGCCAGACTTGGCGGCAAGTCCCGGGGAGGAATAGTGCCCATGGAAGTAAGAGCTCAGCGGGAGCAGCCACTCAGGCTACCCGGGAATGTGTCACTGTCCCCCGGCCAAGACTTGGCGGCAAGTCCCGGGGAGGAATAGTGCCCATGGAAGTAGCTCAGCGGGAGCAGCCACTCAGGCTACCCGGGAATGTGTCACTGTCCCCCGGCCAGACTTGGCGGCAAGTCCCGGGGAGGAATAGTGCCCATGGAAGTAGCTCAGCGGGAGCAGCTGCTGAGGCTACCCGTGAATGTGTCACTGTCCCTCGGCCACACTTGGTCGTTGGGTTTCTGATGAGGAACATGCCCATGGAAGTAAGAGTTCAGCGGGAGAAGCCGCTCAGGCTTACCCGGGAATGTGTCACTGTTCTCGGCCACGCTTGGTCGTAGGTCCCGGTGAGGAACATGCCCATGGAAGTCGGAGCTCCAAACTCCAAATTGCCCTCAGCGGGAGCACTTGCTGAGGCTGCCCGGGCATGGGTGACTGTTCCCCGGGCTCACTTGGTCGTAGGTCCCGGTGTGGAACGTGCCCATGGAAGTTGAAGGGAAGAGAACCGCGAAAGGGAGTTTTTGCGCTAAGCCGCGGCCGAGGAGGGCGCACCGATCCCGGCTTGATTCCTGCCATTCCCGGTCCCCAAACCGGACTCGGCATGGTGGTTGGATCCGTGACCCTGGAACCCTGGGCGGGGAGCCTAGGGGCGAGAGGGGCCCCATGGAGCTCGGGCAGACTAGAAGTACCCTCGTCTGCCCGCTGGAGGGCGCCCTTCCCGGAGCGGAGGGGACCCCCTTGGCCACCAAGTGCAAGCCGAGTTTGGAGCTCGAAACCCGGCCAGGCTTGGTCGGAGGTCCCGGTGAGGAACATGGCCATGGAAGTCGGAGCTCAGCGGGAGCAGCCACTCAGGCTACCCGGGAATGTGTCACTGTCCCCCGGCCAAGACTTGGCGGCAAGTCCCGGGGAGGAATAGTGCTCATGGAAGTACCTCAGCGGGAGCAGCCACTCAGGCTACCCGGGAATGTGTCACTGTCCCCCGGCCAAGACTTGGCGGCAAGTCCCGGGGAGGAATAGTGCCCATGGAAGTAGCTCAGCGGGAGCAGCTGCTGAGGCTACCCGTGAATGTGTCACTGTCCCTCGGCCACACTTGGTCGTTGGGTTTCTGATGAGGAACATGCCCATGGAAGTAAGAGTTCAGCGGGAGAAGCCGCTCAGGCTTACCCGGGAATGTGTCACTGTTCTCGGCCACGCTTGGTCGTAGGTCCCGGTGAGGAACATGCCCATGGAAGTCGGAGCTCCAAACTCCAAATTGCCCTCAGCGGGAGCACTTGCTGAGGCTGCCCGGGCATGGGTGACTGTTCCCCGGGCTCACTTGGTCGTAGGTCCCGGTGTGGAACGTGCCCATGGAAGTTGAAGGGAAGAGAACCGCGAAAGGGAGTTTTTGCGCTAAGCCGCGGCCGAGGAGGGCGCACCGATCCCGGCTTGATTCCTGCCATTCCCGGTCCCCAAACCGGACTCGGCATGGTGGTTGGATCCGTGACCCTGGAACCCTGGGCGGGGAGCCTAGGGGCGAGAGGGGCCCCATGGAGCTCGGGCAGACTAGAAGTACCCTCGTCTGCCCGCTGGAGGGCGCCCTTCCCGGAGCGGAGGGGACCCCCTTGGCCACCAAGTGCAAGCCGAGTTTGGAGCTCGAAACCCGGCCAGGCTTGGTCGGAGGTCCCGGTGAGGAACATGGCCATGGAAGTCGGAGCTCAGCGGGAGCAGCCACTCAGGCTACCCGGGAATGTGTCACTGTCCCCCGGCCAGACTTGGCGGCAAGTCCCGGGGAGGAATAGTGCCCATGGAAGTAAGAGCTCAGCGGGAGCAGCCACTCAGGCTACCCGGGAATGTGTCACTGTCCCCCGGCCAAGACTTGGCGGCAAGTCCCGGGGAGGAATAGTGCTCATGGAAGTACCTCAGCGGGAGCAGCCACTCAGGCTACCCGGGAATGTGTCACTGTCCCCCGGCCAAGACTTGGCGGCAAGTCCCGGGGAGGAATAGTGCCCATGGAAGTAGCTCAGCGGGAGCAGCCACTCAGGCTACCCGGGAATGTGTCACTGTCCCCCGGCCAGACTTGGCGGCAGGTCCCGGGGAGGAATAGTGCTCATGGAAGTAGCTCAGCGGGAGCAGCCACTCAGGCTACCCGAGAATGTGTCACTGTCCCTCGGCCACCCTTGGTCGTTGGGTTCCTGATGAGGAACATGCCCATGGAACTAAAGAGTTCAGCGGGAGCATCCGCTCAGGCTACCCGGGAATGTGTCACTGTCCCCCGGCCAGACTTGGCGGCAGGTCCCGGGGAGGAATAGTGCCCATGGAAGTCGGAGCTCCAACCTCCAAGTTGACCTCAGCGGGAGCACTCGCTGAGGCTGCCCGGGCATGGGTGACTGTTCCCCGGCCACACTTGGTCGGAGGTCCCGGTGAGGAACATGCCCATGGAAGTTGGTGGGAAGAGAACCGCGAAAGGGAGTTTTGCGGCTGAGCCGCGGCCGAGGAGGTCTCACTAATTCCGGCATGATTCCTGCCAGGCCCGGTACCCTATATGGGACTCGGCTGGGTGGCTGTAGCCGGGACCCTGGAACCCTGGGCGGGGAGCCTAGGGGCGAGAGGGGCCCCATGGAGCTCGGGCAGACTAGAAGTACCCTCGTCTGCCCGCTGGAGGGCGCCCTTCCCGGAGCGGAGGGGACCCCCTTGGCCACCAAGTGCAAGCCGAGTTTGGAGCTCGAAACCCGGCCACACTTGGTAGTTGGTCCCGGTGAGGAACATGCCCATGGAAGTAAGAGCTCAGCGGGAGCAGCCACTCAGGCTACCCGGCAATGTGTCACTGTCCCCCGGCCAAGACTTGGCGGCAAGTCCCGGGGAGGAATAGTGCCCATGGAAGTAGCTCAGCGGGAGCAGCCACTCGGGCTACCCGGGAATGTGTCACTGTCCCCCGGCCAGACTTGGCGGCAGGTCCCGGGGAGGAATAGTGCCCATGGAAGTGGCTCAGCGGGAGCAGCCACTCAAGCTACCCGGGAATGTGTCACTGTCCCCCGGCCAAGACTTGGCGGCAAGTCCCGGGGAGGAATAATGCCCATGGAAGTGGCTCAGCGGGAGCAGCCACTCAGGCTACCCGGGAATGTGTCACTGTCCCCCGGCCAGACTTGGCGGCAGGTCCCGGGGAGGAATAGTGCTCATGGAAGTAGCTCAGCGGGAGCAGCCACTCAGGCTACCCGAGAATGTGTCACTGTCCCTCGGCCACCCTTGGTCGTTGGGTTCCTGATGAGGAACATGCCCATGGAACTAAAGAGTTCAGCGGGAGCATCCGCTCAGGCTACCCGGGAATGTGTCACTGTCCCCCGGCCAGACTTGGCGGCAGGTCCCGGGGAGGAATAGTGCCCATGGAAGTCGGAGCTCCAACCTCCAAGTTGACCTCAGCGGGAGCACTCGCTGAGGCTGCCCGGGCATGGGTGACTGTTCCCCGGCCACACTTGGTCGGAGGTCCCGGTGAGGAACATGCCCATGGAAGTTGGTGGGAAGAGAACCGCGAAAGGGAGTTTTGCGGCTGAGCCGCGGCCGAGGAGGTCTCACTAATTCCGGCATGATTCCTGCCAGGCCCGGTACCCTATATGGGACTCGGCTGGGTGGCTGTAGCCGGGACCCTGGAACCCTGGGCGGGGAGCCTAGGGGCGAGAGGGGCCCCATGGAGCTCGGGCAGACTAGAAGTACCCTCGTCTGCCCGCTGGAGGGCGCCCTTCCCGGAGCGGAGGGGACCCCCTTGGCCACCAAGTGCAAGCCGAGTTTGGAGCTCGAAACCCGGCCACACTTGGTAGTTGGTCCCGGTGAGGAACATGCCCATGGAAGTAAGAGCTCAGCGGGAGCAGCCACTCAGGCTACCCGGCAATGTGTCACTGTCCCCCGGCCAAGACTTGGCGGCAAGTCCCGGGGAGGAATAGTGCCCATGGAAGTAGCTCAGCGGGAGCAGCCACTCGGGCTACCCGGGAATGTGTCACTGTCCCCCGGCCAGACTTGGCGGCAGGTCCCGGGGAGGAATAGTGCCCATGGAAGTGGCTCAGCGGGAGCAGCCACTCAAGCTACCCGGGAATGTGTCACTGTCCCCCGGCCAAGACTTGGCGGCAAGTCCCGGGGAGGAATAATGCCCATGGAAGTGGCTCAGCGGGAGCAGCCACTCAGGCTACCCGGGAATGTGTCACTGTCCCTCGGCCACACTTTGCCGTAGGTCCCGGTGAGGAACATGCCCATGGAAGTCGGAGCTCCAACCGGGTGAAGCCGCCGAGAGCTAGCCGGGAATAGGGCGCCAAACCCGGCTACCGCCCTCCAGGCTTGCCCCGGTCGAAAGACCTACGTCCTCGCAGCAGCACCAAGCGAAAAATTCTCTAAGTGTGGGAGAACCGGGGACCCGACCGGTGGCACTCTGCCTCTCGCTGCCGCCCTCCTGGAAGCGTCCTCGGTCACTCGGAGTACGGCAGATTTCAGAGCTCCGGAATGGTGAAAAAGAACCGGAGAGAGGGCGAATCCGGCTTCTCTCTGCCGGGCGAGGACCACCGCAGGCGGCGGGGACGTCTGACAGGAGACGGCGCCGCGGCAGGCTTTCTAAGTGGCTGGGCTTTTTGTCCTCGGCGAAAGTCGAAAAAATTTTGCGGTCCGAGCTGCCCTGCTCCTGCCGGGGAAGGCTTACCGCCGGCGGCTGCCAACCCCTGGCTTGCCCGCCGGATCGCCTTCGAAGGCTGCTGAAAAAGAACCCCGAGACGGGCACCTCTCGGAAGAACCGCAGACCAAAACCGACCGGTCCGACTTTCAGTGCACCTTCGGCGGCAGAGAGAAGCAGCAAAAATACCGGTCAGAGAAGGGGAGTTTTGGTCGACTCTGCCAGGCTTTTGCACTAAGTCAGATCCGTAATGCCAGCGGGACTGAGTCGCTTTTGCGTGCCGTGGTCCTGGAGGCCTGCTCGGACAGGGCGGTCCTTCGGGTCCCGCGGGAAGGGGCATTTCATGTTCCTCTGCGGGAGGTGATCCATTTTCTGCGGGAAATGGCGAGCCCCTTCGGCTACAAGAGTGTGTAGGTCCCGCTCAACAGTCTACGTCCTTAACCATCGGGGACTTTGTAGATTGTGCCCGTAATCGCTCTCCGCAGAACAGAGCGGGAGGTCTCCGCGGCGGAGGCCGGAGAGGGCGCGAGGTGAGCGGCATGGTATGACTGGGTTCGTGCCGCTCACTGGTACCCGGAGCGTGGCGCCCTCCGGGTAAAAGGCTAGCCGGGGCGAGCAGGTGGGTTGACGGGCGCATAAGCCACGCCGTCCCCGCCATACAAGGTGCCGGTGGCCTGGCGAACCACCGGCGTAAGGCTAGCCAGGGCGGACCGCGGGGCAGAGGGCGCTTAAGCCACGCTCTCTCTCCATCCCACCAGTACAAACGGGGAAAAAAATTTCAAAGTGTGGGAGAACCGGGGACCCGACCGGTGGCACTCTGCCTCTCGCTGCCGCCCTCCTGGAAGCGTCCTCGGTCACTCGGAGTACGGCAGATTCCAGAGCTCCGGAAGGGTGAAAAAGAACCGGAGAGAGGGCGACTCTGGTTTCTCACTGCCGGGCGAGGACCACCGCAGGCGGCGGGGACGTCTGACAGGAGACGGCGCCGCGGCAGGCTTTCTAAGTGGCTGGGCTTTTTGTCCTCGGCGAAAGTCGAAAAAATTTTGCGGTCCGAGCTGCCCTGCTCCTGCCGGGGAAGGCTTACCGCCGGCGGCTGCCAACCCCTGGCTTGCCCGCCGGATCGCCTTCGAAGGCTGCTGAAAAAGAACCCCGAGACGGGCACCTCTCGGAAGAACCGCAGACCAAAACCGACCGGTCCGACTTTCAGTGCACCTTCGGCGGCAGAGAGAAGCAGCAAAAATACCGGTCAGAGATGGGGAGTTTTGGTCGACTCTGCCAGGCTTTTGCACTAAGTCAGATCCGTAATGCCAGCGGGACTGAGTCGCTTTTGCGTGCCGTGGTCCTGGAGGCCTGCTCGGACAGGGCGGTCCTTCGGGTCCCGCGGGAAGGGGCATTTCATGTTCCTCTGCGGGAGGTGATCCATTTTCTGCGGGAAATGGCGAGCCCCTTCGGCTACAAGAGTGTGTAGGTCCCGCTCAACAGTCTACGTCCTTAACCATCGGGGACTTTGTAGATTGTGCCCGTAATCGCTCTCCGCAGAACAGAGCGGGAGGTCTCCGCGGCGGAGGCCGGAGAGGGCGCGAGGTGAGCGGCATGGTATGACTGGGTTCGTGCCGCTCACTGGTACCCGGAGCGTGGCGCCCTCCGGGTAAAAGGCTAGCCGGGGCGAGCAGGTGGGTTGACGGGCGCATAAGCCACGCCGTCCCCGCCATACAAGGTGCCGGTGGCCTGGCGAACCACCGGCGTAAGGCTAGCCAGGGCGGACCGCGGGGCAGAGGGCGCTTAAGCCACGCTCTCTCTCCATCCCACCAGTACAAACGGGGAAAAAATTTCAAAGTGTGGGAGAACCGGGGACCCGACCGGTGGCACTCTGCCTCTCGCTGCCGCCCTCCTGGAAGCGTCCTCGGTCACTCGGAGTACGGCAGATTCCAGAGCTCCGGAATGGTGAAAAAGAACCGGAGAGAGGGCGACTCTGGTTTCTCACTGCCGGGCGAGGACCACCGCAGGCGGCGGGGACGTCTGACAGGAGACGGCGCCGCGGCAGGCTTTCTAAGTGGCTGGGCTTTTTGTCCTCGGCGAAAGTCGAAAAAATTTTGCGGTCCGAGCTGCCCTGCTCCTGCCGGGGAAGGCTTACCGCCGGCGGCTGCCAACCCCTGGCTTGCCCGCCGGATCGCCTTCGAAGGCTGCTGAAAAAGAACCCCGAGACGGGCACCTCTCGGAAGAACCGCAGACCAAAACCGACCGGTCCGACTTTCAGTGCACCTTCGGCGGCAGAGAGAAGCAGCAAAAATACCGGTCAGAGAAGGGGAGTTTTGGTCGACTCTGCCAGGCTTTTGCACTAAGTCAGATCCGTAATGCCAGCGGGACTGAGTCGCTTTTGCGTGCCGTGGTCCTGGAGGCCTGCTCGGACAGGGCGGTCCTTCGGGTCCCGCGGGAAGGGGCATTTCATGTTCCTCTGCGGGAGGTGATCCATTTTCTGCGGGAAATGGCGAGCCCCTTCGGCTACAAGAGTGTGTAGGTCCCGCTCAACAGTCTACGTCCTTAACCATCGGGGACTTTGTAGATTGTGCCCGTAATCGCTCTCCGCAGAACAGAGCGGGAGGTCTCCGCGGCGGAGGCCGGAGAGGGCGCGAGGTGAGCGGCATGGTATGACTGGGTTCGTGCCGCTCACTGGTACCCGGAGCGTGGCGCCCTCCGGGTAAAAGGCTAGCCGGGGCGAGCAGGTGGGTTGACGGGCGCATAAGCCACGCCGTCCCCGCCATACAAGGTGCCGGTGGCCTGGCGAACCACCGGCGTAAGGCTAGCCAGGGCGGACCGCGGGGCAGAGGGCGCTTAAGCCACGCTCTCTCTCCATCCCACCAGTACAAACGGGGAAAAAATTTCAAAGTGTGGGAGAACCGGGGACCCGACCGGTGGCACTCTGCCTCTCGCTGCCGCCCTCCTGGAAGCGTCCTCGGTCACTCGGAGTACGGCAGATTTCAGAGCTCCGGAATGGTGAAAAAGAACCGGAGAGAGGGCGACTCTGGTTTCTCACTGCCGGGCGAGGACCACCGCAGGCGGCGGGGACGTCTGACAGGAGACGGCGCCGCGGCAGGCTTTCTAAGTGGCTGGGCTTTTTGTCCTCGGCGAAAGTCGAAAAAATTTTGCGGTCCGAGCTGCCCTGCTCCTGCCGGGGAAGGCTTACCGCCGGCGGCTGCCAACCCCTGGCTTGCCCGCCGGATCGCCTTCGAAGGCTGCTGAAAAAGAACTCCGAGACGGGCACCTCTCGGAAGAACCGCAGACCAAAACCGACCGGTCCGACTTTCAGTGCACCTTCGGCGGCAGAGAGAAGCAGCAAAAATACCGGTCAGAGAAGGGGAGTTTTGGTCGACTCTGCCAGGTTTTTGCACTAAGTCAGATCCGTAATGCCAGCGGGACTGAGTCGCTTTTGCGTGCCGTGGTCCTGGAGGCCTGCTCGGACAGGGCGGTCCTTCGGGTCCCGCGGGAAGGGGCATTTCATGTTCCTCTGCGGGAGGTGATCCATTTTCTGCGGGAAATGGCGAGCCCCTTCGGCTACAAGAGTGTGTAGGTCCCGCTCAACAGTCTACGTCCTTAACCATCGGGGACTTTGTAGATTGTGCCCGTAATCGCTCTCCGCAGAACAGAGCGGGAGGTCTCCGCGGCGGAGGCCGGAGAGGGCGCGAGGTGAGCGGCATGGTATGACTGGGTTCGTGCCGCTCACTGGTACCCGGAGCGTGGCGCCCTCCGGGTAAAAGGCTAGCCGGGGCGAGCAGGTGGGTTGACGGGCGCATAAGCCACGCCGTCCCCGCCATACAAGGTGCCGGTGGCCTGGCGAACCACCGGCGTAAGGCTAGCCAGGGCGGACCGCGGGGCAGAGGGCGCTTAAGCCACGCTCTCTCTCCATCCCACCAGTACAAACGGGGAAAAAATTTCAAAGTGTGGGAGAACCGGGGACCCGACCGGTGGCACTCTGCCTCTCGCTGCCGCCCTCCTGGAAGCGTCCTCGGTCACTCGGAGTACGGCAGATTTCAGAGCTCCGGAATGGTGAAAAAGAACCGGAGAGAGGGCGACTCTGGTTTCTCACTGCCGGGCGAGGACCACCGCAGGCGGCGGGGACGTCTGACAGGAGACGGCGCCGCGGCAGGCTTTCTAAGTGGCTGGGCTTTTTGTCCTCGGCGAAAGTCGAAAAAATTTTGCGGTCCGAGCTGCCCTGCTCCTGCCGGGGAAGGCTTACCGCCGGCGGCTGCCAACCCCTGGCTTGCCCGCCGGATCGCCTTCGAAGGCTGCTGAAAAAGAACTCCGAGACGGGCACCTCTCGGAAGAACCGCAGACCAAAACCGACCGGTCCGACTTTCAGTGCACCTTCGGCGGCAGAGAGAAGCAGCAAAAATACCGGTCAGAGAAGGGGAGTTTTGGTCGACTCTGCCAGGTTTTTGCACTAAGTCAGATCCGTAATGCCAGCGGGACTGAGTCGCTTTTGCGTGCCGTGGTCCTGGAGGCCTGCTCGGACAGGGCGGTCCTTCGGGTCCCGCGGGAAGGGGCATTTCATGTTCCTCTGCGGGAGGTGATCCATTTTCTGCGGGAAATGGCGAGCCCCTTCGGCTACAAGAGTGTGTAGGTCCCGCTCAACAGTCTACGTCCTTAACCATCGGGGACTTTGTAGATTGTGCCCGTAATCGCTCTCCGCAGAACAGAGCGGGAGGTCTCCGCGGCGGAGGCCGGAGAGGGCGCGAGGTGAGCGGCATGGTATGACTGGGTTCGTGCCGCTCACTGGTACCCGGAGCGTGGCGCCCTCCGGGTAAAAGGCTAGCCGGGGCGAGCAGGTGGGTTGACGGGCGCATAAGCCACGCCGTCCCCGCCATACAAGGTGCCGGTGGCCTGGCGAACCACCGGCGTAAGGCTAGCCAGGGCGGACCGCGGGGCAGAGGGCGCATAAGCCACGCCGACCCCGCTGTACAAGGTGCCGGTGGCCTGGCGAACCACCGGCGTAAGGCTAGCCAAGGGCGTACCGCGGGGCAGAGGGCGCTTAAGCCACGCTCTCTCTCCATCCCACCAGTACAAACGGGGAAAAAATTTCAAAGTGTGGGAGAACCGGGGACCCGACCGGTGGCACTCTGCCTCTCGCTGCCGCCCTCCTGGAAGCGTCCTCGGCCACTCGGTGTCCGGCAGATTTCAGAGCTCCGGAATGGTGAAAAAGAACCGGTGAGAGGGCGACTCCGGATTCTCTCTGCCGGGCGAGGACCACCGCAGGCGGCATGGGAAGTCTGACAGGAGACGGCGCTGCGGGCAGGATTTCGAAGTGCATGGGCTTTTGGCCTCGGCGAAAGTCGAAAAAATTTTGCGGTCCGAGCTGCCCTGCTCCTGCCGGGGAAGGCTCACCGCCGGCGGCTGCCGACCCCTGGCTTGCCCGCCGGATGTCCTTCGAAGGCTGCTGAAAAAGAACTGCCAGGCGGGCACCTCTCGGAAGAACCGCAGACAAAAACATAAAAATTTTGGGCGATCCGACCCTCAGTGCACCTTCGGCGGCAGAGAAAAGCATCAAAAATACCGGTCAAAGAAGCGAGGTTTTGGTCGACTCTGCCAGGTTTTTGCACAAAGTGTTGGCATCGTGCGGCGTCGCGCTTTGCTGTACCGTATCCCCAATGGAGCGGCGCCCGGCGGGGTAGGCTAGCCATGTGAGGTCGAGGGCGGGAGAACGGGACGTAAGCCAGGCCGTTCTCCACAAGAAATTCCGGACGCGGAGACCCCTTCTCCGCCCTACGGTCCCCAATGGGGTGGCGCCCGGCGGGTGAGGCTAGCCATGGGAGGACGGGACGCAAGCCAGGCCGTTCTCCACAAGAAATTCCGGACGCGGAGACCCCTTCTCCGCCCTACGGTCCCCAATGGGGTGGCGCCCGGCGGGTGAGGCTAGCCATGTGAGGTCGAGGGCGGGAGGACGGGACGTAAGCCAGGCCGTTCTCCACAAGTAAAATTCCGGACGCGGAGACCCCTTCTCCGCCCTACGGTCCCCAATGGGGTGGCGCCCGGCGGGTGAGGCTAGCCATGTGAGGTCGAGGGCGGGAGGACGGGACGTAAGCCAGGCCGTTCTCCACAAGTAAAATTCCGGACGCGGAGACCCCTTCTCCGCCCTACGGTCCCCAATGGGGTGGCTCCCGGCGGGTGAGGCTAGCCATGTGAGGTCGAGGGCGGGAGGACGGGACGTAAGCCAGGCCGTTCTCCACAAGTAAAATTCCGGACGCGGAGACCCCTTCTCCGCCCTACGGTCCCCAATGGGGTGGCTCCCGGCGGGTGAGGCTAGCCATGTGAGGTCGAGGGCGGGAGGACGGGACGCAAGCCAGGCCGTTCTCCACAAACTCCCAGCGGTAGAGTCTCGGCTCTCCGCTCTTTTGATCGATCTGACACAGCGCGATCCGGCGGGGCAAGGCACTTTGCTCGGTCAGGGGTATTGGCCCCGGCCGGTTTATGGTAAAGCGTTCCTTAGCCTCAGTCTTGGTCGCGCATCAATCCCCCGCTCCCCGTGAGCGGCTGTCGTCCTCTGCCTAAGGTTGTGTAGCGCGGTGCCAGTGTGGTCCTCGCACGGCCCCGCTCCTGCCACAAGCGGTAGGACTCTCTGCTTCGGCTGAGGTTTGCTACGAAGCGTATGGAACGGGCGTACTCCACCGTACCGTGGGTGGGGGGCGGCGGCGTTGGCGGCGGCAGCGTCCAGCGAGGAGCTCCGGCTCCCCGCGGTAGCGCCTCGCCTAGTGTCCCTCGGGCAAGTCCAATCGCCCCCCGCCCGGTCGGAGAGCGCAGACACTTCTGTGTCCACGGTTTATTTCCGCAGCACGAAAAGGGACGGCTCCCGCTTGCTCCTCGCGGGGACGAGGCTTAGACCCACCGTGGCGCTTCCGCGGTAGGTAGGGTCGTCTGCCGTAGGAGCGGTAGCGGTCGAGTGGTCCCCAGTGTACCCTGTTAGCGCTGCCCGCCTACGCCTGAAGAGCTGCGGACCGAGAAAAAGGTTCGCTCCGCTGCTGACGGCGAAGCGCGCGGCACGCCGCGGAAGAGGAGAGGGAGCGGTCGCCCCCGGGGCGGCTCCCCTCCGAGTCCGGCAGAAGCAGAGATTGTAGCGGAGGGGGGGGTTTTTCTAAATTCCCCGGGCGTGTTATCCCCAGCGGTAGCCTTCGAACTCTTCAACCGCAAGCACGATCGCACGTTCACAGCACCCGTCACTAGGAGCCGGGCCAGAGGCGGGCGGCAGACGAAACCGACATGAGCGCTTAAGGGTATT